>NC_091284.1:614714821-615015262 GCF_032444005.1 Ranitomeya imitator
AGTGGAAGGAGTGACCGCAGACAGGCTTCCAAGGCCTAACATAACAAACTTGGGCTGGCTGTAGGCACTTTTAAATTGGTTCCAGGGGTACACGGGCAGCAGTGGTCTGGTCTGTGGAAGTCTAGTGGAAGGAGTGACCGCAGACAGGCTTCGAAGGCCTAACATAACAAACTTGGGCTGGCTGTAGGCACTTTTAAATTGGTTCCAGGGGTACACGGGCAGCAGTGGTCTGGTCAGTGGAAGTCTAGTGGAAGGAGTGACCGCAGACAGGCTTCCAAGGCCTAACATAACAAACTTGGGCTGGCTGTAGGCACTTTTAAATTGGTTCCAGGGGTACATGGGCAGCAGTGGTCTGGTCAGTGGAAGTCTAGTGGAAGGAGTGACCGCAGACAGGCTTCCAAGGCCTAACATAACAAACTTGGGCTGGCTGTAGGCACTTTTAAATTGGTTCCAGGGGTACATGGGCAGCAGTGGTCTGGTCAGTGGAAGTCTAGTGGAAGGAGTGACCGCAGACAGGCTTCCAAGGCCTAACATAACAAACTTGGGCTGGCTGTAGGCACTTTTAAATTGGTTCCAGGGGTACACGGGCAGCAGTGGTCTGGTCTGTGGAAGTCTAGTGGAAGGAGTGACCGCAGACAGGCTTCGAAGGCCTAACATAACAAACTTGGGCTTGGCTGTAGGCACTTTTAAATTGGTTCCAGGGGTACACGGGCAGCAGTGGTCTGGTCAGTGGAAGTCTAGTGGAAGGAGTGACGGCAGACAGTCTTCGAAGGCCTAACATAACAAAATTGGGCTGACTGTAGGCACTTTTAAATTGGTTCCAGGGTAACACGGCCAGCAGTGGCCTGGTCAGTGTAGTAGTTGTAGAAAGAAGGGACCGCAGACAGGCTTCGAAGGCCTAACATAACAAAAATGTCAAAACAATGGTTTTGTCAGTGCCAGGCATTGAAGGATGTCAGCGCCTAGACTACACATTGGTGAAGCTGTGAGAGATAATTTTGCTAGTGGTAGAGCACTGTTTGAGCTGGGGGGGGGAACTGTCTTGTGGCCGGCGGTACAGGCACAGGGCCCCTCATATTACAACGGTGTGTCTGACGTTGGGTGCGCACCACCACCGCCAGAGACACTTTATTGTACTATGAGGGACCCAGTGGCAGTGCCGTCGACCAAAAGCGGCCACACCCACCTCTTCAGACAAACAGCACTCTCAAGGGTCCAAGCGCAAAGTGGCGATAGCACGGCCCCGTGTGGGGAGTTTGGCCATTTCGTGAGGTGGAAACATGTCGTATGCTGGACAATCAGGTGAAGAAAATTACGAGATTGGAAAAGTCATTCAGAATAGTCCACAGGCAAGACCTTTTCATAGGAAAGCTAGGTGTCAGCCGGGCAGGGTGGGGCAAAAGATTTTGAAATCCAGTTGTGGTTCATTTTAATGAAGGTTAGATCATCTACATTTTGGGTAGCCAGACGAGTCCTTTTTTCTGTTAGTATTGAACCTGCAGCACTGAATACTCTTTCTGATAGGACACTAGCTGCCGGGCAAGCAAGCTCCTGCAATGCATATTCTGCCAATTCTGGCCAGGTGTCTAATTTGGATGCCCAGTAATCAAATGGGAATGACGGTTGAGGGAGAACGTCGATAAGGGATGAAAAATAGTTTGTAACCATACTGGACAAATGTTGTCTCCTGTCACTTTGAATTGATGCTGCAGTACCTGTCCTGTCTGCGGTCATAGAAAAATCACTCCACAACCTGGTCAGAAAACCCCTCTGGCCAACGCCACTTCTGATTTCTGCCCCTCTAACACCTCTGGTCTGCTGGCCCCTGGAGCTCGTGTGAGAACGATCACGGGCGCTGTGTGCAGGGAATGCCAGAAGCAAACGGTCAACAAGAGTTGATTGTTTTGTTGCTAATATTAGTTCCAAGTTCTCATGTGGCATAATATTTTGCAATTTGCCTTTATAGCGAGGATCAAGGAGGCAGGCCAACCAGTAATCGTCATCGTTCATCATTTTTGTAATGCGTGTGTCCCTTTTGAGGATACGCAAGGCATAATCCGCCATGTGGGCCAAAGTTCCCGTTGTCAAATCTGCGGTTGTGCTTGGTTGAGGGGCAGTTGCAGGCAAATCTACGTCACTTGTGTCCCTCAAAAAACCAGAACCCGGCCTTGCCACGCCACCAATTTCCCGTGCCCCCGGGAAAGCTTCCTCATTAAAAATATACTCATCCCCATCATCCTCCTCATCCTCCACCTCCTCTTCGCCCGGTACCTCGTCATGTACACTGCCCTGACCAGACAATCGCTGACTGTCATCAAGGCTTTCCTCTTCCTCTGGTGCAGACGCCTGATCCTTTATGTGCGTCAAACTTTGCATCAGCAGACGCATTAGGGGGATGCTCATGCTTATTATGGCGTTGTCTGCACTAACCAGCCGTGTGCATTCCTCAAAACACTGAAGGACTTGACACATGTCTTGAATCTTCGACCACTGCACACCTGACAACTCCATGTCTGCCATCCTACTGCCTGCCCGTGTATGTGTATCCTCCCACAAAAACATAACAGCCCGCCTCTGTTCGCACAGTCTCTGAAGCATGTGCAGTGTTGAGTTCCACCTTGTTGCAACGTCTATGATTAGGCGATGCTGGGGAAGGTTCAAAGAACGCTGATAGGTCTGCATACGGCTGGAGTGTACAGGCGAACGGCGGATATGTGCGCAAAGTCCACGCACTTTGAGGAGCAGGTCGGATAACCCCGGATAACTTTTCAGGAAGCACTGCACCACCAGGTTTAAGGTGTGAGCCAGGCAAGGAATGTGTTTCAGTTGGGAAAGGGAGATGGCAGCCATGAAATTCCTTCCGTTATCACTCACTACCTTGCCTGCCTCAAGATCTACAGTGCCCAGCCACGACTGCGTTTCTTGCTGCAAGAACTCGGACAGAACTTCCGCGGTGTGTCTATTGTCGCCCAAACACTTCATAGCCAATACAGCCTGCTGACGTATGCCAGTAGCTGCCCCATAATGGGAGACCTGGTGTGCAACAGTGGCAGGTGCGGATGGAGTGTTTGTGCGACTGCGGTCTGTGGACGAGCTCTTGCTTCTGCAGGAGGACGAGGAGGAGGAGGAGGAGGAGGGGGTGCGAACGGCTACAGACAACTGTTTACTAGACCGTGGGCTAGGCAGAACTGTCCCAAACTTGCTGTCCCCTGTGGACCCTGAATCCACCACATTTACCCAGTGTGCCGTGATGGACACGTAACGTCCCTGGCCATGCCTACTGGTCCATGCATCTGTTGTCAGGTGCACCTTTGTGCTCACAGATTGCCTGAGTGCATGGACGATGCGCTCTTTAACATGCTGGTGGAGGGCTGGGATGGCTTTTCTGGAAAAAAAGTGTCGACTGGGTAGCTCGTAGCGTGGTACAGCGTAGTCCATCAGGTCTTTGAAAGCTTTGCTTTCAACTAACCGGTAGGGCATCATCTCTAACGAGATTAGTCTAGCTATGTGGGCGTTCAAACCCTGTGTACGCGGATGCGAGGCTAAGTATTTCCTTTTTCTAACCATAGTCTCATGTAGGGTGAGCTGGACTGGAGAGCTGGAGATCGTGGAACTAGCGGGGGTGCCGGTGGACATGGCAGACTGAGAGACGGTGGGAGATGGTATTGTTGCCGCCGGTGCCCTAGATGCAGTGTTTCCTACTACGAAACTGGTGATTCCCTGACCCTGACTGCTTTGGCCTGGCAAAGATACCTGCACAGATACAGCAGGTGGTGCGCTAAATGGTGGTCCTACACTGCCGGAAGGGATGTTGCGTTGATGACTAGCTTCATTGGCCGAGGGTGCAACAACCTTAAGGGACGTTTGGTAGTTAGTCCAAGCTTTCAAATGCATGGTGGTTAAATGTCTATGCATGCAACTAGTATTGAGACTTTTCAGATTCTGACCTCTGCTTAAGGAAGTAGAACATTTTTGACAGATGACTTTGCGCTGATCAATTGGATGTTGTTTAAAAAAATGCCAGACTGCACTCTTTCTAGCATCGGATACCTTTTCAGGCATTGCAGACTGAGCTTTAACCGGATGGCCACGCTGTCCTCCACCAGGTTTTGGCTTTGCCACGCGTTTTGGGCAAGATACGGGCCCGGCAGATGGAACCTGTGGCGATGTTGATGCCTGCTGCGGCCCCTCCTCCTCCTCTGCTTCAGAACTGCTGCCGCCTGCACCCTGTTCCCCCAATGGCTGCCAATCGGGGTCAAGAACTGGGTCATCTAATAACTCTTCTTGTACCTCCTGCGCAACTTCGTCTGTGTCACCGTGTCGTTCGGTGGTATAGCGTTCGTGATGGGGCAACATAGTCTCATCAGGGTCTGATTCTTGATCAGCACCCTGCGAGGGCAATGTTGTGGTCTGAGTCAAAGGACCAGCATAGTAGTCTGGCTGTGGCTGTGCGTCAGTGCACTCCATGTCAGATTCAATTTGTAATGGGCATGGACTGTTAACTGCTTCACTTTCTAAGCCAGGGACGGTATGTGTAAAGAGCTCCATGGAGTAACCCGTTGTGTCGCCTGCTGCATTCTTCTCTGTTGTTGTTTTTGCTGAAGAGGACAAGGAAGTGACTTGTCCCTGACCGTGAACATCCACTAACGACGCGCTGCTTTTACTTTTACCAGTTTCACGAGAGGAGGCAAAAGAGCTAGAGGCTGAGTCAGCAAGATAAGCCAAAACTTGCTCTTGCTGCTCCGGCTTTAAAAGCGGTTTTCCTAATCCCAGAAAAGGGAGCGTTCGAGGCCTTGTGTAGCCGGACGACGAACCTGGCTCCACAGCTCCAGACTTAGGTGCAATATTTTTTTCCCCACGACCACCTGATGCTCCACCACTACCACTACCCTCATTACCAGCTGACAATGAACGCCCCCGGCCACGACCTCTTCCACTAGACTTCCTCATTGTTTTAAAAACGTAACCAAACTAACGTTATTTGTTGCAGTCACACAACTTACACGGTGAGCTATAACTTCAGTATGATTTAGCTACCCCTTTACAGGTTGGTGAGACCACAGCGAAAATCAGGCCCAATGTTACACACTCTTTTTTTGGTGGCTGCAAATTAGAGAGATGCCCCACACGCAGGACTGTCACTGAAGCACAAATGTTAATATTAATGTCACACTATTATTTTTTTTTTATTTTTTTCAGGAACACTTTAGAAACCCCCCCAAAAAAAAAAAATAGATTTTTGCAGGGAGAATTTAGAAAACAAATGTAACAAACTATATGCTTTCTATGGGCCACTGAGTGAGAGATGACGCACACAGGAATCAGGAGTGGCACACAAGCCCAGAGGCCAATATTTTTCTACCAATGATTGATGTAGTTATTTTCTCTGGTAGATTTTGGAACCCAAATCAAGGAAAAAAAATATAGGCTTTCTATGGACCACAATTGGAGAGAGAGAGAGAGAGAGAGAGAGAGAGATGGCACACCCAGGAGTCAAGACTGGCACACAAGCAGAAAGGCCAATATTAATCTCCCACTGTTTTTTTTGGTTGTTTTTTTTTTTTTTTTTTCAGGGAGACTTTAGAAAAAAAAATAATAAAAAAAATATGATTTTATCAGGAAGAATTTAGAAACCAAATAAAATAAAATGATTTTTTCAGGGAGAATTTATAAAACAAATAAAAACAAAAATAGGCGTTCTATGGCCCACTGACTGAGAGATGACGCACACAGGAGTCAGGAGTGGCACACAAGCCCAGAGGCCAATATTTTTCTACCAATGATTGATGTAGTTATTTTCTCTGGTAGATTTTGGAACCCAAATCAAGGAAAAAAAATATAGGCTTTCTATGGACCACAATTGGAGAGAGAGAGAGAGAGAGAGAGAGAGAGAGAGAGAGAGAGATGGCACACCCAGGAGTCAAGACTGGCACACAAGCAGAAAGGCCAATATTAATCTCCCACTGTTTTTTTTGGTTGTTTTTTTTTTTTTTTTTTCAGGGAGACTTTAGAAAAAAAATAATAAAAAAAATATGATTTTATCAGGAAGAATTTAGAAACCAAATAAAATAAAATGATTTTTTCAGGGAGAATTTATAAAACAAATAAAAACAAAAATAGGCGTTCTATGGCCCACTGACTGAGAGATGACGCACACAGGAGTCAGGAGTGGCACACAAGCCCAGAGGCCAATATTTTTCTACCAATGATTGATGTAGTTATTTTCTCTGGTAGATTTTGGAACCCAAATCAAGGAAAAAAAATATAGGCTTTCTATGGACCACAATTGGAGAGAGAGAGAGAGAGAGAGAGAGAGAGAGAGATGGCACACCCAGGAGTCAAGACTGGCACACAAGCAGAAAGGCCAATATTAATCTCCCACTGTTTTTTTTGGTTGTTTTTTTTTTTTTTTTTCAGGGAGACTTTAGAAAAAAAAATAATAAAAAAAATATGATTTTATCAGGAAGAATTTAGAAACCAAATAAAATAAAATGATTTTTTCAGGGAGAATTTATAAAAAAAATAAAACCAAAAATAGGCGTTCTATGGCCCACTGACTGAGAGATGACGCACCCAGGAGTCAAGACTGGCACACAAGCAGAAAGGCCAATATTAATCTCCCACTGTTTTTTTTTTTTTTTTTTTTTTTTTCAGGGAGACTTTAGAAAAAAAAATAATAAAAAAAATATGATTTTATCAGGAAGAATTTAGAAACCAAATAAAATAAAATGATTTTTTCAGGGAGAATTTAGAAAACAAATAAAACCAAAAATAGGCGTTCTATGGCCCACTGACTGAGAGAGAGAGAGAGATGGAACGCTTAGTACTGGCACACAAGCCCAAAGGGCAATATTAATCTCCCTTTTTTTTTCAGGGAGAATTTCTAAAACCCAAAAAAAAAAAAAATAGGCTTTCTATGGCCCACTATTTGTGAGAGAGATGGGACGCTCAGGACTGGCACAGATGGCACGCTCAGGACTGGCACAGAAGCCCAGAGGCCAATATTAATCTCCCTTTTTTTCTGGGAGAATTTATAAAACCAAAAAAATATTTAAATAGGCTTTCTATGGCCCACTATTTGTGAGAGAGATGGCACGCTCACAACTGGCACACAAGCCCAGAGGCCAATATTAATCTCCCTTTTTTCAGGGAAAATTTATAAAACCAAAAAAAAAATTAAATAGGCTTTCTATGGCCCACTATTTGTGAGAGAGATGGCACGCTCAGGACTGGCACAGATGGCACGCTCACAACTGGCACACAAGCCCAGAGGCCAATATTAATCTCCCTTTTTTCAGGGAAAATTTATAAAACCAAAAAAAAAATTAAATAGGCTTTCTATGGCCCACTATTTGTGAGAGAGATGGCACGCTCAGGACTGGCACAGATGGCACGCTCACAACTGGCACACAAGCCCAGAGGCCAATATTAATCTCCCTTTTTTCAGGGAAAATTTATAAAACAAAAAAAAAAATTAAATAGGCTTTCTATGGCCCACTATTTGTGAGAGAGATGGCACGCTCAGGACTGGCACAGATGGCACGCTCACAACTGGCACACAACCCCAGAGGCCAATATTAATCTCCCTTTTTTTCAGGGAGAATTTATAAAACCAAAAAAAAAAATTAAATAGGCTTTCTATGGCCCACTATTTGTGAGAGAGATGGCACGCTCAGGGCTGGCACAGATGGCACGCTCACAACTGGCACACAAGCCCAGAGGCCAATATTAATCTCCCTTTTTTCAGGGAAAATTTATAAAACCAAAAAAAAAATTAAATAGGCTTTCTATGGCCCACTATTTGTGAGAGAGATGGCACGCTCAGGACTGGCACAGATGGCACGCTCACAACTGGCACACAAGCCCAGAGGCCAATATTAATCTCCCTTTTTTTCAGGGAGAATTTATAAAACCAAAAAAAAAATTAAATAGGCTTTCTATGGCCCACTATTTGTGAGAGAGATGGCACGCTCAGGGCTGGCACAGATGGCACGCTCAGGACTGGCACACAAGCCCAGAGGCCAATATTAATCTCCCTTTTTTTCAGGGAGAATTTATAAAACCCAAAAAAAAATAAAATAGGCTTTCTATGGCCCACTATTTGTGAGAGAGATGGCACACTCAGGACTGGCACACAAGCCCAAAGGCCAATATTAATCTCCCACTGTATTTTTATCAGGGAGAATTTATACACCCCACAAAAAAAAATACAGAAAAATGAAAAGGCTTTCTATGGCCCACTATGTGAGAGAGATGGCACACACAGGGATGGCACTCTAGCAGAAATGCCAAATTGCCAATCTTAATCTCCCACCAAAAAAAAAAAAAAAAAAAAAACAGGGAATGTCCTACAATTACTATCTCCCTGCCTGCAGTAATCTCAGCCAGGTATGGCAGGCAGCTACTATCTCCCTGCCTGCAGTAATCTCAGCCAGGTATGGCAGGCAGCAATAAGGAGTGGACTGCTGCACAAATGAAATAAAAAGTGTGGACAAACAAAAAAGATAGCTGTGCAGAAAGGAAGGAACAAGAGGATTTGTGCTTTGAAAAAAGCAGTTGGTTTGCACAGCGGCGTACACACAGCAATGCAGCTATCAGGGAGCCTTCTAGGGCAGCCCAATGAGCTACAGCGCTGAGGGGAAAAAAAAAAAAAAAAACTTCCACTGTCCCTGCACACCGAGGGTGGTGTTGGACAGTGCAAATCGCTGCAGCACAAGCGGTTTTGTGGTTAATGGACCCTGCCTAACGCTATCCCTGCTTCTGACAAAGCGGCAGCAACCTCTCCCTAAGCTCAGATCAGCAGCAGTAAGATGGCGGTCGGCGGGAACGCCTCTTTATAGCCCCTGTGACGTCGCAGACAGCAAGCCAATCACTGCAATGCCCTTCTCTAAGATGGTGGGGACCAGGACCTATGTCATCACGCTGCCCACACTCTGCGTTTACCTTCATTGGCTGAGAAATGGCGCTTTTCGCGTCATTGAAACGCGACTTTGGCGCGAAAGTCGCGTACCGCATGGCCGACCACGCACAGGGGTCGGATCGGGTTTCATGAAACCCCGATTTAGCCAAAAGTCGGCGACTTTTGAAAATGTTCGACCCGTTTCGCTCAACCCTAGTAGGGACGATACCTGAAGCCTAAGAAACGTACATTTGCCAATATGTGACATAACAATGCTAAGTATGTCTTAAAAAATCCTCCGTTAATAAAAATGAATTAGTACTTTTCCAAAAACCTCTGCAACCAAGAGTTGTTTGTGTCCTGCGAACTTACTTGGATTCGCTGTTTGAAATTTTATTGCCAGTATTTGACTATGAGAATAATTTTAAATGCAAAGAACGTCAAAAACAGATTTATTTTAAATGTGAATGTTTTTTTCCATTACTAGTAATGCTATTGTATGGATATGGCCATTCATTTTGCTAATCACTCCAAAGGACTATGATTAATTCTTCATATGGTAGTATCGTTGACATTAACTTGGTAAATTGCTGCCTAGGATTTTCATTTCATTATTGTGGCACGCATAACAATATTCTTCCCAGAAGCATACTTCTAGGGGAGAGTATCTCCTTTAAGGGTTATCCGAACAATACTAAGTTATCCCCTATCTGTAGGATAAGCAATAATTTACTTACCTTTGGGGGTTCAACCACTGGGACCATGCAAGATCTGGGCTCTGAAAACCAGGAATTGGGCTTTTTGGAGCCCAATCTTGAAAAGAGAAGAGGAGTCCATGCTCAACCCCTGCTCCATTCATAGTCTATGAGACTACCGAATGAAGACAGGCTTGGGGAACAAGTTAAAAGGGTTGTCCACATGCAAACAAAACTCTATAAATTCCAAAAAAAGAAATAAAGTATACCCACACTGCTGTCATTTGTGATCACTTATCGGCGTGCTACAATATGCTGTACCAGCCCCTATACCTCCTACTCAATGCATGGGCATAAGGGGTGCTCAACCAAAAAGATATATAATTCAAAAGCAAAAGAAAAAAGTGGTTAGCACTCACCAAACCCGATGCTGTAAAAAGTCTTTATTTGGACATGGACATGGACAGGGAGAACATGATGTCTGAAGGATGGCAGCTGTTTCACGCTACATGCGCTTCCACAGATTCCTCGGGATCTTTTCACCAAATATGTGTAGGTTTGATTTTTTTATAGTTTTTTTTTTTTGAATGGAGCAAAAGGTGGGTAATTTAAACTTTCATATATTCTTTTTTTTAATATTTTTTCAAACTTTTTTTTAACTTTTGCCATGCTTCAATAGCCTCCATGGGAGGCTAGAAGCTAGCCCAACTCGATTGGCTCTGCTACAGGTCGCTCCTATGTAGTAGATTTACTGCATTGCTATAAGCGCCGACCACAGGGTGGTGCTCATAGCAATCCGGTATCAACAACCATAGAGGTCTCAAGGAGACCTCTGGTTGTTATGCCGACACATCGCTGACCCCCGATCACTTGACGGTGAAGTGCTAGTTAAATGCTGCTGTCAGCATTTGACAGCGGCATTTAACTAGTTAATAGCGGCAAGTGGATCGTGATTCCACCCGCCGCTATTGCGAGCACATGTCAGCTGTTCAAAATAGCTGACATGTCACAGTTTTGATGCGGGCTCACTGCCGGAGCCCGCATCAAGGGAAGAGATGCGACCTCCACCGTACTACTACGGCGGAGGTCAGTAAGGGGTTAAATGCAACTATCTTTCTCACAAAGTGTGCCTTTGACACAGTTTCTTTTTTATAATAATCCAATATTACACCTGAACAACAATTTGACCCTAAAAGGGAAAGTTTTTACATTTTAATTAGACTAGAAAGTCTGAAACTGCTTTTGCAGTTGAATAGGCAGTTGCTTACCATCGGTTACTATCTATTTTCATCTTGCCAGATAGATTGAAGTCACTTGGACATTAACCACTTCAGGACATGCGCCGTACATGTACAGCGCATGTCGGGTCTTCACCTTTGATTTGGGATCTGGTGCTGAGCCCACATCTTTTTCGGCACATGTCAGCTGATTTGAACAGCTGACATGCACCTCTAACAGCTGATAACCTGTTAAAAGTCCCTGCCAATCTCTGACAACGGCATTTAACATAATCGCGCTGGAAGCACCTCACTATTTCCGCCCATCGGCGCCCATGTCACATGAACCGCGGGTTGCTGATGGGTTCGCATAACAGCCCGGGGTCTGCAGGAGATCCCTGTGATTGTCATTGCCGGAGTCTCCCGACCTATCAATATATAAAAAGAATTAATCTGATCAGTAAACAGTGTAAGAAAAAAGTCAAAATGTCAGAATTAAAATTGTGGAATTACACCTATTATGCAATTTCACCGCACTTGGATTTTTTTTCCCGATTTCTGGTAAACTATACTGTAAAAGCAATGGTGTTGTTCAAAAGTACAACTCATCCCGCAAAAAATAAGCCCTCATGTGGCCAAATTAACGGAAAATAAAGCAAAAACCAGAAACGCAAAAATGAAAATGGGCTGCGGCGTGAAGAGGTTAGAAAGACTGTATTTAGATTAAAGAATGTGTAAGGGGTTCAATACAATCTGAGGAGACTTAATATTATTATTCCCCTTTTTATGGGCACCAAGTTTTCTGGGAATATTCGTCAAAGTCAGAAGATTTGAATTCAAAAGATCTGCTCATCTCTAGCAATAGCAAATCATATAAATTCCCTCAGTTTTACAGGGACTCAGATTTTAGTTTTACAAAATCTGCTGAGATTCTATTATTTAGGAGGTATTCACTGTGAGGGGTAGGGCTGATTCTGTACAGAACCTGAAGTGGAACCTTATGCGCAGATCACACAGGATTTGGCCTGCTTCGCCATTGTATCAACTCACTGGTCTTTATAATACAATTAGAAATGTGTTCACCTCGTCTCCCATAACTTGAGAAATGACTAAGCTCATTTATCACTCCTTACATACATGGAGATAGCCATAGTACAGAGAAGTCTTTTACAGGATTTATCTTTTTTGTTGCAACTTCTAGAGGGAGTGCGAGAGGGAGCGTCACCTAACGCTTTATCCTCCATCATTGCTTCCGATTGTATCCGTATATCGACTTTTAGGATGCTGATACAGTTGAATGTGCGATGCGGGTGATGGGGGGCCAGAGACCGGCGCTGGCACTGAGCCTCCTGACTCACTAGCCCCATAGCAGCTGCATGGCCTGCTGCTAATAACAGCACTCCACTGGCTGGGGATCCTGAGGGTAGTGGGGGCCCTAGGCAAATGCCTGGTTTGCCTATGCCTAATGCCAGCGTCAACAGTAACATGGTGCCAGGCTTACAATTCAGAAGATGCTGTGGATTCCAGCAGGTAGAAGGCAGTTTATAGAGCTCCCATCCATCAACCATGGAATACTTATGTGGCTGCTGGACTATGGTCCTGTGAATATATTCATCTTCAGTGGCAACACAAATATCTAGACAGGATTATATCTCTACACACCTCAGATCTAGGTAAATGGGGTATAGTATTGATATTTATCAATAGAATTTATTTTGTGACCACAGTTTATTTTTATTCTTTATTTTTAGTTCTACTATTTGTCAGCAAATGGGAAACATTAAACAGAGAAGACACCAAGCTTTAGTAAGAAAACATCTATTGCCTAAATGATTTGTGTTTTGAGCAAATATCCTTTCAGCTAAATGTTCTGTGAACCTAACGCACATACAATCCAATATACTATGTAAACTGTTTACCCTATTCATACATCAAAATCTTTGTTAAGAGTGACAGTTTACCTAAAGAGCAAACCTGGATAAGCACATACGTGGCTGCATTGTAAAGCATTCCCACAGAAAAAATCAGTTCATATAAATTGCCACATCCTCAGCTACAAGCACTTGCTGGGAAGGTCGATCAAGTCTTGGCATGCCGTTGTTTTGTTCCAAGAGTTGATATCCTGAGAAAACATACATCGAATATTGTTGTACTTGAAAGGGCATCATTTTGGTTTTGCTGCTATGTCAACAGTTGGAATAAAAACAATGTGAATTGCGTTTGAATTAGAATTATCCATGGAATTAATGAGAATAGCCTGTCAGTACAGTAGAAAAACCATTGTTCCAAGCATGCTTAAGGCATCAGAGATTTTGATCGTTTAGAATGAAAGCCAAAATGTACGCGGTTTAGAATTACAATCTTGTCCTTAAACCCAGAAGTTACAGATCATGCAGTGCTGTAGATTATTCTTAGTTTCCCTGGGTGCAAAAAACTTTATACTCAAAAAAGTAAAAATACTGTGCAGCAAGAAAAAATACTTAAAGGGAACCTGTCACATTGTAGATCCAGTCCAACCTGTCGATAGCATGGTGTAGAGGAAGAGAAGCTGAGACGCATGATATATAGCATTGTTGCAACAGATTCATCGTAACTTCTACGCTATTCATTACAGGAAAGAAATATATCTTGGTACCGTGTTAGCCAGTAGATAGAAAAATATTTAGAATTGAGAGACCTCAGTGGTTGATACCTTTTCAGTTAGCCATTTAAAGGTATCAACCACTGAGGTCTCTCAACGCTATTCATTGAAATCCCTGTTGTTTGTACGTGTATACGTCCAGTGATTGGACAGCTATCTCTGCATACACATTCATGAAGGGAAGACTCTGAATCATTAAATAGGACCGCCCACTGGACTCACATGCATAAAAACATCAGGGATTCAATTAAATCAAATACACGGCTTACTGAATCTTCTCCCACATAATTATATATAAATCTGATCAGCTCCTCCTGCTCTATAACATTATGGGTGCAGATCAGATACCATTTTCAATATGGCCGATTCCCTTTTTGGGCATGTGCACATGTTGAGTATATACAGCAGAATTTTGTCCTGCAAAAAAACAAAGCATTGGCAGAAAAAACTTTTTCATTGTGAATAAAATTTTATGAAAACTCAACACAGAAAATCTGCAGCATAAATTGATTGGTCCTATGTGTATACACCCCTCCAAGGAAACTACTTAAATTACAGGACAGGCATGTAATACATTCGCAGTCCCCATACAAAGAACTGTTATACATAAAAGGCTATACTTTACGGCAAGAAATTATAGCAAGATGGGGTGCATGATTACAGGATGGGGTACATTATTATAGAATGGAAGTCATTATTACAGAAAGGAGGACATTATTACAAGATGTGGAACATTATTACAGGAAGGGGCGAGGATGGAAAATATTATTATAAGGAGGGGCAATTATACAGAAAGGGGTCAGGATGGAAAACATTATTACAGAATGGAAGTCATTATTACAGGAAGTGGCCAGGACTAGTGTTGAGCTACCTCCCTAGTGTTCGGGTTCGGTTCGTCGAACTGAGACGTGTTCGACGAATGTTCGTCGAACATTCGATGAACACCGTCGAACCCCATTGAAACCAATGGCAGGCAAACACAAACACATACAAACACATAGAAATCACATAAAAAACACTTTAAAAGGTGTCCAAAAGCTGACAAACTGCTCAGAAGACACAACAAAGACATGCAAAAGTCACAACTACATATAGTCATGCGAAAAGAAAAGAGGTGGAGGAGTAAAAGGAGGAGGAGATATAGGCATGTCATGCCCTTCTAAAATCAAGAAAGGCTGGAGTAAAAATCTAAAATCACTCTACCAACACCCAGACGTCTTGACAAAAAAAATAAAAAAAGAAATATCTTTAGGTAGAATGGCGGCGGGTCCATTCAGAACACTTTCCTTAGAAGACATAGTGGTACCCCCGTTGGGAGTTGTGCCAAAAAATGAAACCAATACATTCAGTCTAATCCACCATTTGTCATATCCAAGGGGCAGGTCAGTAAACGACAACATCGATGCGGAACCAAGTACAGTACTATCTACTGTACCTCCTTTGATGAGGCAATCAGGTGGGTCAAGAAGTTTGTAAAGGGCACCCTAATGGCCAAAACAGACATTGAGGGGGAGTTCCGGTTACTACCTGTGCCTCCGAATAGTGTCCTCCCATTGGGCTGCTTCTGTGAAGGAGCATACTACATAGATCGCTGTTTGCCCATGGGGTGCTCCATATCCTGCTCACTAGCTCTCTATTTGAGGCGTTTAGTTGCTTCCTCGTCATGGACGTTTGTAAGGCGGCACATATTATCCATTACCTCGACGACTTCTTATGCCTGGGTCCAAAAGATTCGCCACAGTGTGAAAACAGGCGTTAGTCCACCGGTGAGAAGGAGGGAGAGTGGACACCCCAGAGCCGAGGGGTTAGATTGAGAAAGAAAGAAGGCGGTGTAGCTTGCTTCATGGGTGGTGTACTCTCCTGAGTAGCAGAAATTGCTACTAGGCCCAAAAGGATTTCCTGGCCCAGATGCCGTTAAAAAATAGTACTTAGGTAAACAGGCAGTGTAGCTTGCTTCACGGGTGAAGTACGCTGCTGAGTAGCACAAATTCTACTAGGCCCAAAAGGATTTCCTTGGCTAGATGCCGTTACAAAATAGTACTTAGGTGGTGTAGCTTGCTTCATGGGTGGGGTACGCTGCTGAGTAGCACTAAATTCTACTAGGCCCAAAAGAAATTTGTGGGCTAGATGCCGTTACAAAATAGTACTTAGGTAAACAGGCGGTGTAGCTTGCTTCATGGGTGGGGTACGCTGCTGAGTAGCACTAAATTCTACTAGGCCCAAAAGGATTTTCTGGGCTAGATGCCGTTACAAAATAGTAGTTAGGTAAACAGGCGGTGTAGCTTGCTTCATGGGTGGGGTATGCTGCTGAGTAGCACTAAATTCTAGTAGGCCCAAAAGGATTTCCTGGGCTGGATGCCGTTACAAAATAGTAGTTAGGTAAACAGGCGGTGTAGCTTGCTTCATGGGTGGGGTATGCTGCTGAGTAGCACTAAATTCTACTAGGACCAAAAGGTTTTCCTGGGCCAGATGCCGTTAAAAATAGTACTTAGGTAAACAGGCGGTGGGTGGCTGGGCTACTCTGCTGACTAAAAGACACAAAAGAGAATGGTAAAACCGAAAACACTCAGTTTGAAAAAATGTTTGCAGTAATCCGCAAGTGCTAGTAAAAGATGTAAATAACAGGGTATTTGGTTGATACTTTTTTGCAAAAAATGTATACTAAGCTGCTCTACCAATCTTCACGGTATACCCATATCAGAGCAGTCCTAACTAATGTATGCAATCCCTATCTGATGTAATTAAAAACCTGATCATCTGTACATTACCTGTGTGAACAGGGTTCAGAGAGGAAAAATCCATGTGTGCATACAGGGTAGAACAGCTTTTGTGCAGCTAGCCCAAGAGGAGTGGTGGAACTCCCCAGTCTTGTAGACACAAGAGAACAATTATGGAAACAGGAACACATGGGCTACTTGCACAGTGAACAAGTCTGTAAGAACATGTTCACACACCACCAAGAAACCTGAAGACACAAAAGAGAATGGTAAAACCAAAAACACTCAGTTTGAAAAAATGTTTGCAGTAATCCGCAAGTGCTAGTAAAAGATGTAAATAACAGGGTATTTGGTTGATACGTTTTTTGCAAAAAATGTATACTAAGCTGCTCTACCAATCTTCACGGTATACCCATATCAGAGCAGTCCTAACTAATGTATGCAATCCCTATCTGATGTATTTAAAAACCTGATCATCTGTACATTACCTGTGTGAACAGGGTTCAGAGAGGAAAAATCCATGTGTGCATACAGGGTAGAACAGCTTTTGTGCAGCTAGCCCAAGAGGAGTTTTTTTGCAAAAAACGTATCAACCAAATACCCTGTTATTTACATCTTTTACTAGCACTTGCGGATTACTGCAAACATTTTTTCAAACTGAGTGTTTTTGGTTTTACCATTCTCTTTTGTGTCTTCAGGTTTCTTGGTGGTGTATGAACATGTTCTTACAGACTTGTTCACTGTGCAAGTAGCCCATGTGTTCCTGTTTCCATAATTGTTCTCTTGTGTCTACAAGACTGGGGAGTTCCACCACTCCTCTTGGGCTAGCTGCACAAAAGCTGTTCTACCCTGTATGCACACATGGATTTTTCCTCTCTGAACCCTGTTCACACAGGTAATGTACAGATGATCAGGTTTTTAAATACATCAGATAGGGATTGCATACATTAGTTAGGACTGCTCTGATATGGGTATACCGTGAAGATTGGTAGAGCAGCTTAGTATACATTTTTTGCAAAAAAGTATCAACCAAATACCCTGTTATTTACATCTTTTACTAGCACTTGCGGATTACTGCAAACATTTTTTCAAACTGAGTGTTTTTGGTTTTACCATTCTCTTTTGTGTCTTCAGGTTTCTTGGTGGTGTGTGAACATGTTCTTACAGACTTGTTTACTGTGCAAGTAGCCCATGTGTTCCTGTTTCCATACTCTGCTGACTAGCAGACACTGAAGCTTTGGAGCAGACGTCTGAATCCCAGGCCATAGAATGAGTAAACAACTCTGCAGATGACCCCACCCACCTGGAATTGACGACGGCAACGTCATGTAAAACTCAACAAGGGGACTAAAGAAAGAGTCTCCATTTTTTCCAAAAATTCGGCCACAGACACCACTTAACCCTGCTGTTTTGTTCGCATTTACTATACACCTGTAGTGTTCCGGGTCACTATGACTTATTAAACCTTGATTTTAGACACTCTAACTCCATTTTTTTTAATACTTTTTGCTTACTAGACTGTTTGTGAACATGTTTGGTAGTAAAAAAAAAAAAGAAAAATGAACCAGAAATCTTTTTTTTTTTGTTTTTATTCTGAAAAAACAGATCCATCCAATGAGCAAAACGAAAATAGAAAACTACACATATTTTGTAAAAAAAACAAAAACTAAACAATCAAATCAAACATTTTGTGATAAAAAATTAAAGATAATAAACATTATAATGTGAATATATTTACATGATCATATAAATTTACGGATTCTTGCATGAAAAACAATACACATGATTTTTGCATAGAAATGTTTTACAGCCAGAACATGTTATACTCGTCTTGTTGTCACAAGTAGAAGGGCAATAGCTGCATCTTTTTCTTTTGATGCCGGAAGAGGCCATGGGGGTAGAAGCACACAACTGCTCTCCAAAGAAACTGAAAGGTAACATGTCTGGGCTAGCAGATGTGTACTGATAAGAGCAGAGAAGATAAGAACCCTTCTGAAAACAAGCAGATATGCCAGGAAGACAGACTTACTTAGCAAAAAAAAATTATTTGCAAGACTTTACAGCTCAGCTTTACAAAAAAAAAACGTCTTAGCGCGTTCTGAGCAGTCTGTTCTGCGCATAATATACACGTGTAGTGCACACCTAGTGATCTCTCCGGATGCACTCTACATTTTAGAATAGACTGCGCACCAAAAATAATCAATATAAAGCCATTTTTATGGTGCGCAGATCTCAATGCATACCCCCGGTAGAGCGCGTGTACGACCCCATTGAAATAATTTAGGAAATAAATCAATTGATATACAATAGTAGATGCAATAAATAGACCCAACTGAGGTTATAACTCTTTTATTTCACTGAAAATATGGCCTCACAGCTGTAAAAAACGATGTTGGGTCACTATGACCCAAACACAACAAGTGTAATTTTTTGCGTGTAGCAAAAAGTAAACGAAAAAAAAAAAAAAAGAAATACTCATAGGTAGGTCCCCCCAAATGAGGAAAAGTCAAGGAGTCTCAAGTTTTAGAGACTTACAGAAAAAAATCTACAGGGCCGCAAAAAGTCTGTTTGGGTCACTATGACCCGAACAGAACAGCAGGGTTAAGTGGCATCAATTTCATCAGAGTTTTTTAAAACGGTTGGTGAGGTGATTTTCAAAAATCATCAAGCTTTTAGTCTCCCCAAGATGACACAGGGGTAGAAAAGTCCTTGCGGATCCAGGATTTGTTCATCTTGATGAACGTTAGTCTGTCTACATTGTCACTGGACAGCCGCATGCGCTTATCTGTCAGCACACCACCAGCAGCGCTGAACACACATTCAGAGAGAACGCTGGTTGCGGGGCACGACAAGGTCTCCAAGGCGTGAGTGGCGAGCTCAGGCCATTTTTCAAGATTGGAAGCCCAAAATGAGCAAGGGTCCAGTTCCACAGTCATGGTATCGATGTTAACTTGGAGATACTCTTGTACCATCCTCTCTAGGCGTTGGCTGTGCGTCAGACTTCTTGTCTCCTGTGGCCTTGCAAAGGATGGTCTAAAAAAAAATCTTGAAACAATTGGAAAAAATTGCTGTTACCACCAGATATGAACTTACTGTTACGGTTTGAGTGATGACTCAATATTACCACGGTTGACAAGTTAGAACTCAGAGATTCACTATGTGCACCACTGGTGTTTTGTGGAAAAGCAGATGTTAGATTCTGTAACAGTGCTGATACTCCTGCATGCGTGAATCCTTTTCTATGGCAGGAATTATTTTGCCAAATTTACTTTTGTACCGGGGACTCAAGAGTGTGGCAACCCAGTAGTCGGCATTACTTCGGATTCTGACATGTTGCAGGTAGTGCAGCAAGAAGGCACTCATGTGTCTTGCGCCTCCAGGAGGACCAAGTCCTTGTTGTCTTGGTGGTGGCAAGGTGAGAATCATGCTTCCTTTGTCTGCCCTCTCCCCCCAACCTCGCACAACAGAAATTTGATCAAGGTCTCCCTCATCTGATGAGTCTTCCATGCCCAGCGCAAGTTCGTCCTCCACTTCTTCCTCGCCTCCTGCACCTTCCTCAACAGTTTGGCTGCTACCATGCGCCCTTGGTAATCCCTCTCCCCCAGCCTCCAATGCCAGCCGCCTTGGTGCTGCCAACCTTCTTGACCTTGGAGATATTATCCCTTCCACATACGACTCCTCCTGTTCCTCCTCCTCCTCTTGTTCCACCACCTGAATCCGAACACTGTGCAAGGTGTGCGTCAGCATGTAAATCACCGGAATGGTCATGCTGATAATGGCATCATCAGCACTAAACATCTTCGTTGCTATTTCAAAACTGTGCAGAAGGGGGCATAGGTCCCTGATCTGAGACCACTCCTGCAGCGTGATTTGCCCCACCTCTTGATCTTGTTGGCCCAGGCAAAACGTCATAACGTATTGCACCAGGGCTCATCGTTGCTGCCACAGTCGCTGCAACATGTGCAGAGTTGAATTCCACAGTTTGGGCACATTGCATTTCAGCCGGTGAACTGGCAGGCCCAACGACTTCTGTAGAGATGTAAGTCGTTGAGCTGCGGGATGCGAACGGCGGAAGTGAGCACAGAGCGACCGTGCCCTCTGCAGAAGCCCATCTTGTCCGGGATAGTGGGATAAAAATTGCTGGACAACCAGGTTCAAAATGTGAGCCATATAAGGCACGTGTGTGACATTGGTCTGGCGAAGGGCCGAACCCAGGTTTGCAGCATTGTCGCACACAGCCTTCCCTGGCTGCAGGTTGAGTGGAGACAACCATTGATGGAACTCAGTCTCCAGAGCTGACCACAACTCCTCAGCTGTGTGACTCACATTTCCCAGACATTTCAATGTAAACACTGACAGCATAGTGAGGAGATGTGCAGGATTCCTTCTGCGCAGTTACAACGTGGGTGGCATTACCAGACAGGCTATGGGTGCTGGTGGAGGACCGAGAGGAGGTTGAGGAGGCAGAAGCAGTGGAGGAACTTCTAGATACAGAGGATCGATGAGCAACTCGTGGGGACGGCAAAACTTGGACAGCAGCCCCTTCTCCTGATGTCGCCCCAATTACCCAGTGCCCAGTCATCGACATGTAACGCCCCTGTCCATGTCTACTCGTCCAAGTGTCTGTGGTGAAATGCACTCTGTCACACACAGAGTTTCTCAAGGAAGCAGTGATGCTGTGTGCGACATGCTGGTGTAGCGCAGGCACAGCTTTCTTTGAGAAGTAGTGGCGACTGGGCATCTGGCACAGGGGCACTGCGACGGACATAAGGTCTCGAAAATCTTCTGTGTCCACCAGGTGGAAAGACAACATTTCTGTAGACAACAGCTTGCAGATGGAGAAATTCAACCTCTTAGCTTTGTCATGGCTAGGAGGAAATCGTCTTTTACTTGTCCACATCTGAGGGACTGAGGGCTGGCTGCCTTGCTTAGACGTAGTTGAGTAGGGTGTCCCCGCCCTGGCTGTTGCAGGTAAAAAGGTGTAAGGTCTGCATCCAAAACCATGTGCGACTGCTGTCCCCACAGTCAAAAGGGATGAAGAGGATGCAGATGCACTTGATGGGGCAGACGTTGGTTGACCCGGCCCACTAGGCCGCATTGTAGCACAGTGAGCTTCCCACTGCAACTTATGCCTCATATCCATGTGACGATTCATGCATGAAGTACTCAAGCTAGTCATTTTTTGTCCTCTACTGAGATTTTGTTGACAAATCTTACAGACAACATGAGTTGGGTCATCCTTTGCAATGTCAAAAAATGCCCAGGCTATGCAAGGCTTAGAGCCCGTGCGACCTGAAGAGCCACCACGGCTTCTGGTCTGAGGCACAGTTGGAGTTGAGGATGCAGTTGTTGACGTGCTTCCAGTACTCCATCTCTGTCCAGGAAGGCGCAACGTAACCTCGTCATCAGACTCGTCACTAGCATCCTCCTCCACCTCCTCTGCTGACCTCATGGACTGGCGGACTGGGGTTGACAGTAAGTGGGGTCTACAACCTCGTCATCATCATCCTGTGTGTTCTCTCACCCGTTGTCCTCAGAGCCAACCTCTTCCTGCCCCGACCGAAATGTCAAGCTTTTGTTCCAATCAGGTATCTCAGTCTCATCATCATCTTCCTCATTGTCTCCACCAACAGGAGTTACAGTTTGGGAACGAGGGTCTACATTATGCTCAGAACCTTCTTCATCTGCGCCTGGATCCGACTCACAAAGATTCTGGGCATCAGTGCAGATCATTTCCTCGTCTGGATTCACAGAAGCTCTGGAGCAGACCTCTGATTCCCAAGCTATAGTATGCGTAAACAGCTCTTCAGACTCAACCATGTGTGTTACCCCATGCTCAGACGGGCGGCTGGAGACTTGGGAGCTGTGAGGAAGCAAGTGCGATTGGGGTAACAACTCTGATGACTGGAGTAGTTGTGATGTTAAAGTTGACATGGAGGAGAGCCCACTTGAACGAGCACTTGATATCCGTTCAAGCACCTGCTGTTTTTATGCCTCGTCTGGAATTTTTGGTGATGCTTGTAGCGATGGTTGTAAGAAAGGGATCATATCAGATTATCCACGAAAAGAAGTAGACATCTTACTTTGCTAGAAGATGGTCTTTTTTCTGCAGATGTTAATGTTGCTTTACCACCTACCCCATGGACAAAACCTTTTTTTCCTTTCCAACACGCCTATTCCCCTTTCCACCAGCAGCAGGCCTTTTGCCACTCATTTTAGTGCTTAACTAATTGGCAACTCTGTATCTGTAGTTGTTGGCAAAACAACCGATGGATGAAAACCGAACAGAACTGAGTGGCCAAACTGTGGTACTAGGTCAAAACTATTAACTGGGTTACATGCAGTAAAAATTTAGATACACAGGCGGTGTAGTTAGTTTCACAGGCGGGCTACTCTGCTGACATGCAGACACTGCTCCTAGGCCCAAAACTAATAACTGGATTAGATGCAGTAAAAATTTAGATACACAGGCGGTATAGTTAGTTTCACAGGCGGGCTACTCTGCTGACGTGCAGACACTGCTCCTAGGCCCAAAAATATTAACTGGATTAGATGCAGTAAAAATTGAGATACACAGGCGGTGTAGTTAGTTTCACAGACGGGCTACTCTGCTGACGTGCCGACACTGCTCTTAGGCCCAAAAATATTAACTGGATTAGATGCAGTAAAAATAGAGATACACAGGCGGTGTAGTTAGTTTCACAGGCGGGCTACTCTGCTGACGTGGAGACACTGCTCCTAGGCCCAAAACTATTAACTGGATTAGATGCAGTAAAAATTGAGATACACAGGCGGTGTAGCTAGCTTCATAGGCGGGCTACTCAGATGACAATGCTACTAGCCCAAAAGGATTGCCTGAGCTAGATTACACCAAATGACTATCATTGAGTCAGACAAATACGCAGCAAAACTGCAGGTTTAAAAAGATCTGAGGTTTTGCTGTGGAGTTGCCTGTGAGAAACGCTGCAGATCAGGAGGAGGAAGAGTGTGTGGGCGAAGACTATGTGTGTGGGTAGAGACTGTGTGTGCGGAGAAGATACTGTATGCGTGTCTGTGTGCGGGTGTTTGTGTGCGTCTGCAGGGGTCTGCGGGGCTGTGTATGTCTGTGTGTGTGTGCCGGCCTGTATGTAGGCAGCCATCATCCTATGGGACTACTAGTCACATCTGGCTATGCCTGCCACAGAGACAGTTAGCCAATGATGGGACAGCAGTAGTCCCATCATCCGGCTACAGTGTAAAAAAAAAAGACACATACACCCACATACTGTACATACATATACACATACAGTACACACTCACCAATCACTTAGTCCCCGACGCCCTCGATCACCTGTAACAAAAATAAAAATAATATGCAAACAGTATACTCCCCGTTCTGATATAATCCATTTAATAATGAGTGTCTCACGATGATCTCCCACGGAGAGCTGTCACATCGGCAGATTTTTACCTGTGTTTTCTGCCAAGAGATGCAGAATCTGCGCAGAAAATTCCACAGGCAAATCTGCAACGTGTGCACATACTGTAGCCTTATTTTTTGAGTTAGTACGATTACAGTAATATCACATGTATATCTTTTTTTATGTTTTGACAGAGCACATTATTACAGGATGGGGACCATAATTATAGAAAAGGGCCAGAACAAAGAATATTATTATAGGATGATGGTCATTATTACAGTATAGGGGCCATTATTATAGGGAGGGATCCAATGTTGGGGATATTATTAACCCATTTGCGACATCATGCATAATAGTATGCCAATATCGGCCTCCCTGTGTTTGATGCGGTCGCCGGCTCTGAGCCTGCACCTTTCCAGGCATATGACGGTTGATATATACAGCCGCGGGTGTAATCAAGCCATTAAATGCCGTTGTCCATTTCAGACAGCGGCATTTAACTCACGCTTCCAGCAAGCACACCAGAAATCCCGCCCATCGGTGACCCCATCAATTGATCGTGGGTTACCGATGGGTTGGCATGACAACCAAAGGTCTCCAGCAGACCTCTATGGTTGTCATAGCCAGATTGCTCTGAGCGCCACCCAGTGGTCGGCTTTCATAGCAAGTGAGCATTTCTGCTGCATACAGGCGATCTGATCATTGCCTGTATGTAGCAGAGCCGATCAAAATACTGCAGTTTCTAGTCTTCCATAGAGACTAGTGAAGCATGAAAAAAGTTAAAAAAATGTTTTTTAAAATATTAAAAAAATTAGAAGTTATACAAGTTCAAATCACCCATATTTCACCTCATTCAAAATAAAACAGTAAAAAAATCAAATATACATATATTTGGTATTGCCGCATTCAGAATCGCCCGATCTATCAATGTTAAAAAAGAATTAACCCTTTTGTTAAACGGCGTAATGAGAAAAAAAGTCATAACACCAGAATTACATTTTTTTGGTCGCCACAACATTGCATTAAAATGATCATATCTGCACCAAAATGGTATAGTTAAAAATATCAGCTCAGCGCACAAAAAATAAGCCCTCAACGAACCAGAGATCACAAAAAAATGGAAACGCTACGGGTACCGGAAAATGGCACAAATTCTTTTTTTTTAACAAACTTTGGATTTTTTTCACCACTTAAATAAAAAAGAACCTTGACATGTTTGGTGTCTATGAACTTGTAAAGACCTACAGAATTATAATCGCAGGTCAGTTTTAGCAATTAATGAACATGGTAAAAAAAATCCAAAAAACAACTGTGGAATTGAACTTTTTTTGCAATTTCACCGCACTTGGATTTTTTTTCCCATTTTCCATTACATAATGAGTTAACACTAATGGTGTTGTTCAAAAGTACAACTTGTCCTGCAAAATCAAGCCCTCACATCGCGATATTGACAAACAAATAAAAAAGTTATGGCTTTGGGAAGAAGGGGAGCAAAAAATGAAAATGCAAAAGCAAAAATACCTCAGTTCGTTAAGGGGTTTAAAGGATGGCGGCTGGGATGAGAGATATTCTTAAAGTATAGGGGCCTTTATAAAATGACTAGATGGTGGCCCGATTCTAACGCATAGGGTATGCTAGAATATGTGTGTAGTTTATTTATGAAGTTTTTAGAATAATGCAATTTATACACAGGATTCAGCCGGCCGGCCGCAACCAATTAGCGAAGCGTGGTTCAAATTCTGCACCAATTCGCAGGCGAACTGCGCCTGTCGTTGATATTTCGCGGCCGGGCGTGACCAATCAGTGAAGCCAGGGCCGGCTCCAGGTTTTTGAGGGCCCCGGGCGAAAGAAGTCTCAGTGGGCCCCCCTCTTTAACACATACCACGATTCATGATGCACAGATTCAGCAGAGAAATATAGCACAGCCAAATAGCGTATAACACAGCCCACGTAGTATATTGCCCAGCCACATAGTATATAACACAGCCACATAGTATATAGCACAGCCACGTAGTATATAACACAGACACGTAGTATATACTGTAGCACAGCCCACGTAGTATATTGCCCAGACACGTATATTGCCCAGCCACGTAGTATATTGCCCAGCCACGTAGTATATTGCCCAGACACGTAGTATATAGCCCAGACACGTAGTATATTGCGCAGCCTCGTAGTATATAGCACAGACAGGTAGTACATTGCACAGACACGTAGTATATAGCACAGATATGTAGTATATTGCACAGCCACATAGTATATTGCACAGCCACGTAGTATATTGCACAGCCATGAAGTATATTGCATAGCCACTTAGTGTATAGCACAGAGACGTAGTATATAACACTGCCCATGCAGTATATAACACAGGTCACGTAGTATAGAGCACAGTGATGTAGTATATTGCCCAGCCATGTAATATTTACCACAGCCACGTATTATATAGCACAGCCCATATAGTATATAGCATAGAGATGTAGTATATAACACAGCCCACGCAGTATCTAATACAGCCCACGTAGTATATAGCAATGTGGGCACCATATCCCTGTTAAAAAAAAGAATTAAAATAAAAAATAGTTTTATACTCACCCTCCGTCGGCCCCCTGGATCTAGCCCAGGCGTTTACCGATGCTCCTCGCGATGCTCCGGTCCCAAGAGTATATTGCGCACCGCAATGCATGGACCGGTCACCGGAGCATCGCGAGGAGCGGGAAAGGCCTCGGCTGGATCCGGGGGCCCACGGAAGGTGAGTATATAATGATTTTTTATTTTTTTTATTATTTTTAACATTAGATCTTTTTTCTATTGATGCCGCATAGGCAGCATCAATAGTAAAAGGTTGGTCACACAGGGTTAATAGCAGCGTTAACGGAGTGCTTTACACCGTGGCATAACGAGGTCCGTTAACGCTGCCATTAACCCTGTGTGAGCGCTGACTGGAGGGGAGTATGGAGCGGCCACTGATGGCATGGGAGTAGGGATTGGCCATTTTGCCGCCGGACTGTGCCCGTCTCTGATTGGTCGTGACCGTTTTGCCACGACCAATCAGCGACTTGGGATTTCCGTTACAGACAGAAAGACAGACAGACAGACGGAAGTGATCCTAAGACAATTATACAGTAGATGGGAGCCAAGATAGATGACACTATTAAAGAAAAGGGACTGGATGGGGACATTATTACACATTGCATGAGAGCTGAAAGCAATAACACTTAGCTCACACTTAGGCCGGCCTCACACTAGCGTGTTTTACGGACATAAGAGAGGTGCTGAAAATACGGATTGCATACGGTACAATGCTTCTCTATGCCCCAGCTCCTATCAGCCGTATTTTACTGATCCGTATTATATCGTGTTCTACGGCCGTAGAAAAACGCAGCATGCTGCGTTTGTCACCATATTGCGCAAAAATTACGCCAATGAAAGTCTATGGGGGCCAGAAAAATATGGATTACACACGGACCAACAGTGTGACATGCGAGAAATACGCAGCGGTGTTCTATAGAAAAGCCAGAAATTCAGTGCGGGGAACAGTAAAATCACACTGACAGGTTAGAATAGAATAGCTAAAATAAGTGTCAATTATGACACCTATCCATTATTAATCCAATAGTATGAAATGGTTAAAAAACACACACACACATTATTACAAAGTCAGGTTTTTGTAATATTTTATTATACTGGTAATCCACCTGAAGACCCTCGTTCTGTAAAACCCCAGCGAATGAATGGAATGTAGGTCAATGACCTGTAGTTACCTTCAGTTGCAGTGATGCGCCCTCTGCTGGATGTCCTCATATGAACTCGAGCCTGGGAACTTTTCAGAATATTTTCCCACGCTCGAGTTCATATGAGGACATCCAGCAGAGGGCGCATCACTGCGACTGAAGGTAACTACACAAGTAAGTAAGTAAGTAAGTGTTCACATTTGGACAGGGGGGTCAGGGCCCATCAGTTTTATGAGACCACCTTGACGACAGTTGATGGGCTCACACTATTTGATTATATCAAATTCTGTGCAAAGCGTCTCTTAAATATTTTCCTAATGTTCAAAAGCCATTTTGCTATTCATATTTCATATATTTCAGATTAGACATGCTTTTGCACGATAGAGTGCAACCTTTTTTGTATATTTATGTATGGAGGTAGCTGCTCCTGGTATGCACCTATTCACACTAGTTTGGATGTGCGAGTCTTTTTTTTGTCATTTCTATGGTAGCTGACTGACTAAGCACTCCTCCCATCACCATGTGGTTTTTAATTGCATCTCATCACACTTGGTCCCGGCCAACTCATATGTAGGCTTTGCTGAACAGAGGTGTCCACATTCACCCAAGCATACAGACATTGGCCTTCGGTAAGTGTTCACATTTGGACAGGGGGGTCAGGGACCCATCAGTTTTATGAGACCACCTTGACGACGGTTGATGGGCTCACACTATTTGATTATATCAAATTCTGTGCAAAGCGTCTCTTAAATATTTTCCTAATGTTCAAAAGCCATTTTGCTATTCATATTTCATATATTTCAGATTAGACATGCTTTTGCACGATAGAGTGCAACCTTTTTTGTATATTTATGTATGGAGGTAGCTGCTCCTGGTATGCACCTATTCACACTAGTTTGGATGTGCGAGTCTTTTTTTTGTCATTTCTGAAGATAACTTCAGGTCATTGACCTACTTTCCATTCATTCCCCGGGGTTTTACAGGCAGGAGCACAGCTGCATTAGCAGGTTTCTGCTTGCAAAATGAGTTAACCCCTTCAGATGGATTTACATAGTTGGACGTGACAGAACGACAGAAGGTATGGGATATTGTTGTTTTTTTATTTTACTTTTTTTACAGAACGAGGGTCTTCAGGTGGATTACCAGTATAATAAAATATTACAAAAACCTGTGTATTTATTTCATTAAAAGACTTTGTAATAATGTGAGTGTGTGTTTTTTAACCATTTCCTACTATTGGATTAATTATAATGGATAGGTGTCATAATTGACACCTCTCCATTATTAATCTGGCTTAATGTCACCTTACAATAGCAAGGTGACATTAACCCTTCATTACCCCATATCCCACCTCTACACGGGAGTGGGAAGAGAGTGGCCAAGTGCCAGAATAGGTGCATCTTCCAGATGTGCCTTTTCTGGGGTGGCTGGGGGCAGATATTTTTAGCCAGGGGGGGCAATAACCATGGACCCTCTCCAGGCTATTAATATCTGCCCTCAGTCACTGGCTTTACTATTCTGGTGGAGAAAATTGCGTGGCAGCCCACGCCAATTTTTTCCACGATTTAACCCTTTAAATTAATAGCTAGAGCGCCCAAATTTTGCACATACACACAACTAACATTAGTAGTGTGGAATATGCAAACAAAAAGGGATATGAGATGGTTTTACTGTATATCATGTCAGGTTTGAGCAGGAGATAGGAAAAGCCGGCAATTGAATTACCGGCTTTTAAGCTATCTAGCGCTATATGATATATTAATATATATATATATGTGTCTCACTGACATATATATATATATATATATATATATAGACAGTATATATGTTTTTACGATTTTTTGAGAACATGGATCCATTGTATGTCCGTATGTCGGTTTTGAAAGCCTGCAAAAATATTGCGCAGTACGGATGCCATATGGATTACATACGGAGGATGCCTTGCGCAAAATACACTTACACACCCTGCCTACGGATGAGATACGGACCACTATTTTGGGGACTTTTCTGCATATTACGGCCGTAAATTATGGACCGTATTTTTATACGCTGACTGTGAGGCCGGCCTAATGGTAATAGCTTTAGAACGCTATTAACCTGCATATTAACCCCATATCTGTAGGTTAATAGTATGTAAGAAAATAATAGATCAGAAAATACTGCAAACCTTTTAGGTGTCAGTAGATATCACAGTCTATTTAGGCTGGAACTACATGGTGACCTTGATCAGGACACAGATCATACAGAGAAAGACTGCTGTGTGTAGCCATTGATATAAAATTATCAATTTGCAATCTCTATAGTACAACCATCATGGCAAATAAGTTACAAAAAGTCTTAAGGTACCGTCACATTTAGCGACACTGCAGCGATATAGACAACGAGCCGATCGCTGCAGCGTCGCTGTTTAGGTCGCTAGGAGACGTCAAACACCGGCAACAGCTGAGCGATGCAGGAGCGATCCAGTGACGTATTTATCGTTCTCACTGGTTGTTCGCTCCATTGAAAACCATTGCAGGCATCGTTGCTTTTGCTGTCAAACATGACGAATCACGCCGACCTGACAACCAAATAAAGTTCCGGACTTTCAGCTCCGACCAGCGATGTCACAGCAGGATCCTGATCGCTGCTGCGTGTCAAACACAACGAGATCGCTATCCAGGACGCTGCAACATCACGGATCGCTGTCGTTCTCATTGGAAAGTTGTTCAGTGTGAAGGTACCTATAGTCACAGTGTCCTAGGGGCCGCAATACAAGCCTGTTCACCTGCATTATGCTGCAATGTAGCAGTGGTATAGAGTGATTTTTTTGGATGAGCAAACTATGTTAATCCGATCTATTAAATCCCTGTACTCTAAATCTGTTGTAAACTTTGTGCAGTTTAGTTCATGGGAAAACATATTTAGTTCATTATAAAAGCATTCCAATGCACTTCTAAGTTAAGAAAACCAATGCTAAATTGTAAATGATATCACTTTAAAGTAAAAATTTAAGGATTAATATTTTGAATTGTTGCTCTTTACATTCAAGTCATTGGGACAGTTAGTGTTTTCCTTTCCACTATATCAATTTTTACACCTTTCCTTTCAACAGTTGTCATCTTTAAGTGAACACTTGATGACAAGTTGTACTGAACAAAGAGACTGAAACTGATCTTGATTCTGAGCAAGATATAAAAAATGAAATGGTTTTCCAGTCTGCTGTGAAAAAATGCACAACTTTCTAATTTAATATGTTCAAATTTATTTTATGCTTCCAGAACTCTGCTTGTTAGCATAACAAATTTCTCTTCTGCTCCGAGAGTTGCTACAATATCATTATTAAAGGAATTCTGCTAGTAGGATAGATACTCTGAAGCTTCAAATCTTTTAAAAATTCACAAAAATGTTCTAATTTGAAAACTCCTATTGAAAGCTTACTCTGGGAGGAGGGCAGGAGAAAGATTTGCTAAAAAAAATACGATATTTGCTTACAATTGCAATTCATGATTTATTAGACACGTGTTTATTTCCTTTTTGTGTGTATTGGAGCAACAATAAAAAAAATGAGAAAAAAATGTAAATTGAACATTTTTTCACAAAAAACAAACAAAATGGGCCTAACAAAATTTTTGGCACATTTCCAAAAATGTGGATAAATAACTTTGTTTCAATCATGTGATGCTCATTCAAACTCACCTTTGGGAAGTAATGGGTGTAGGCAATATGAAAATCACACCTGAAACCAAATAAAAAGGGTAGAAGTTGACTCACTCTTTTCATTTTGTGTCTGGGTGTGCCACACTAAGCATGGAGAACAGATAGAGAAGATAACTGTTTGAGGACTTGAGTACGGTACCAAAATTGTTGAAAAATTGTGTTATTCAAGGACCCATAGATTGTCACTTTCATCCATGATACTGGAAGAAAGCGACATGTCTGTATGTCACTGTATGAGTTTTATAGGTACATACGGTCAGTGAAAAGAATCACACATATGTCAAGAGCCCCATAGACTACGATGGAAACTTTCAAACACCAAAACACGGAGCAAAAACACCACCAAAAGACCAAAAAATCTCAAATATCAAAATAAGTAAAAACAACAAACAATAAATCAATGAGATATATATATACCGTATATATATATATATATATATATATATATATATATATATATATATATATATAAACAGAGCTATTCGAATATGGCCACAGATGCGAAGATGTAAAACAAAATGCTATAGAGAAGACAACATCATGGGAAAAGTTAATACATGATTATCAACAATATCCCCACTCTAAATAGTAATTCTAACTAAAGTGCCAGTGCATATTCTTTAAGAATATAGGGATGGCCAAATCCTACATCTCATAGAGGTAAGTAGTACTATGATGTGGCGTGGCTACGGATGGACATGACTATGGGTGAGAACTATGTATAATACTTATGGCCCCGCAGTGTTTTGGTGGGGAGTTCTATGTGACAGGTCACTGACCAGAGAACTGGGAGAAATCTCCATGCCATTATAGTACCACTTACCTCTATGACACATAGGATTTGACCAGAATTAATATTTAGGGAGGGGATATTGTTGATAATCATGTATTACCTTTTCCCATGATTTTATCTTGTCTGTAGCATTTTGTTTTACATCTTGGCATCTGTGGCCATATTCGAATAGCTCTGTTTATATATATCATTAATTTATTGTTTGTTGTTTTTACTTATTTTGCTATTAAAGAATTTAACATTTTATTCTATTCAAAAAACCTATTTTGGTCTTTTGGTGGTGTTTTTGCTCCATGTTTTGGTGTTTGAATGTTGTCTGGGAGCTCCACAGGGTTATACCCATACATACACCTGTTGTATTTCTGATGATATCTGTATTTGAGATTCTGTTATTTATGACTAGTGTTGAGCATTCCGATACCGCAAGTATCGGGTATCGGCCGATATTTGCGGTATCGGAATTCCGATACCGAGTTCCGATACTTTCAGTATATCGGATACCGGAATCGGAAGTTCCCATAATTCAAACAGCCAGAATTCAGCCAATGAGGAATGATTAGAAGTGTGGGCATATCCTGTTCTGCATGGTAGGCATGTAACTACTGGCATGGCTGTGATTGGTTGCTGAAATGATGTCATGATGCACTATAAAAGTCGCTGCTGCCATTTTGGGTTCACTCTGCTGTGAATTCAGTTAGGGACAGGACGCTGTGTTCTGACTGAGGGCCAGTTTAGAGATAGCGATTTGCTTCATTGTGCTTTACCCAGGCTAATTGAGGAACCGCTGTGTGAGAACCTTGTTTTTGCCTTGCAGCGCTGTTCACAAGTGTCTGCAAGGTATCTGTGTGAGAGCAGCTCACTCTGTAGTCTGGTCTGGTTGTAGTCAGCTCAGGGTGCATCACTGCCTCATACCGTTCCATTGTCCGTTTTTCAATTAGTGCAGCCTGCTGCACATTTGTTCAAATTTATCCTATTAGGGGCTTCCCATCCATATACAGCTAGATTGTGGGAAAACACTATATGATTGCATAGAGGAGCTTTTTTTGGCCTTGCAGCACCATTCACGGCAGTCTGCACGGTCTCTGTGTGAGTGCTGCTCACTCTGTAGTCTGTTCTACCGCCACAGCCGGTTGTAGTCAGCTCAGGGTGCATCACTGCCTCATACTGTTCCATTGTCTGTTTCTCAATTAGTGCAGCCTGCTGCACATTTGTTCAAATTTATCCTATTAGTAGCTTTCCATCCGTATCCTGCTAGATTGTGGAAAAAACACTACATAGGAGTACAAAGAGGAGCTTTTTTGGCCTTGGAGCGCCGTTCACGGCTGTCTGCACGGTCTGTGTGTGAATGCAGCTCACTCTGTAGTCTGTTCTGCAAAAAAAAAAACACACCACTTTACAGTTGTGTAGGCCACATTAGCTCATATAAAAGTTTAGTCCACACTTTTGAAAATTAGTGTTTCTTATACCTGTTAGGAGCTGTTCAGGAATAAGCACACTAAGCCCTTAGTACTTTTCTGCCTATCTTTATCAGTCTACCAAGATGAAAAAGGCAGGGAGTAAGGCACGTGGGCATGGAGCAGGGAGAGGAGGTGGGGATTCTGTGCCTGCTGCGGGCACCCGTGACTCATCATCACCCAGTTTCAGCAGGGAACAGTCCTTCATGTGCAGCTTTGTAGGAGATCGCCGTACCCCGCTACTGCGGGAAGAACAAATTGAAGCCGTTGTTGGATGGATGGCAGCTAACGCATCGACTTCAATTAGTGCCACATCCTCTCAGGCACATAGCACTGGAGAGCACCCATCTGTCTCTTCACCACCTGCCAAATTGCCCAGGCAGTCAGAGAGCCCAGGACAGGAGCCATCTCTACTTCTGTTCTCTGAATCTCCTGGCTTGGAAAGAGGGGGCCAGCCAACCAGCATTGGAGAAATGGAAGAAGAGGCAGTATGCAGTGATGCCCAACAGCTTTGTCTCTCTGATTCTGAAGAGGCGGGTGGGCCAGTGCCTCCAGTCAGCACACCTCAGTACGCATCTGATGATGAGACTCAGGTGTCACTTTCAGGTGCGTAATGTGCTGCCGAGACTACCCAGGAGAAGCAGTTGGTGGAACAGGGTAGTGTAGATAATGAGGTCCTTGACCCATCATGGCGTGAGGTACAGGAAGGTGGTGGGAGCAGCTCTGAGGAAGAGATTCCCCGAACGGCCCAAAGAGGGAAGAGAGGGGGAAGACTGCGGTGCCTGTAGCCTCCACTTAGCACCCATTAGGACCATGCCTCTTTCAAAAGCCAAAACGGGTGCTCCCAGGACTTGCAGTGCCTGGTCCTTTCCTGACACAGTTGCAGATGACATTTGCTTAGTCAAATGCAAGGTGTGTCATCAGAAAGTCTAAAGAGGGAAAAGTGTCAGCAACCACAATACCACAAATATGTGGAAACATGTGCGGACCAAGCACGTGGTGGAGTTACAAAAACACACTGAAGACCTGGGCCAACCAACAGTGGCACCTACCACCTCTTCAGCTCATGTTGTTGCCTCTTCCTCCAGCTCACACACAGCTGGTTCGGCTTCCTCCCAGGATCGCCATGGAAGAACCTCTGGCACTGTTGTCCAGAGACCCAGTGTAATTCCACCCACAGCACCACGTTCCCAGTCATCCTCACACTCCCAGCCCACTCTACAGCCATCAGTAGCACAGGCATGGGAGAAAAGGCGTCCATTCTCAGCAAACCACCCCCGAGCACAGGCTTTGAATGATGGCATTGCAAAACTATTGTCCCTTGAAATGCTGTCATTCAGGCTGGTGGAGACTGACACCTTCCGTAACTTGATGGCATTGGCAGTCCCACAATACAACGTGCCCAGCCGCTTTTATTTTACCAGGCAAGCCGTCCCTGCCCTGCAAAAACATGTGGAGGGAAACATTAAACATGCGCTACTAAATGCCGTCAGTAGCAAGGTCCACCTCACCACAGATGCATGGACCAGTCACCATGGACAGGGACGATACCTGTCCCTCACTGCACATTGGGTCAATGTTGTGGAGCCGGGTACAGATCTTGCGAGTGGGGCTGTACGTGTGCTGCCTACTCCAAGGATTGCAGGAATCCAGTCTGTAACATTGCCTCCTCCTCATACTCCAGTTCCTCAGAATCATCGCTGCAGAAGCCGTCACGGTCTACCTCCACCCTGACCTGTGAACGCTTACCTGTTATGACCGATATGAGCATAGCCATGGCCAAATGTCAACAGGCCGTACTGAAATTAATTTCTTTGGGGAATCGAAGCCACACAGCGCAGGAGCTCAAGAATGCCATCAAGCAGGAGAGCGACGTGTGGTTTGTGCCAGCAAATCTCCAGCCAGGCATGGTAGTATGTGACAATGGCCGAAATCTGGTGGCAGCTCTGGCCCTAGGTAACCTCACTCACATCCCATGTCTGGCACATGTGCTCAACTTGGTCGTGCAGAGTTTTTTGAGGGACTATCCGGATCACTGCTGCACAAGGTCCGCCTAGAGTGTGCTCACTTGCGGTGTTCCAGCATGGCAAGATCATGCATTGCAGCTCAGCAGCGCCGATTCCGCCTTCCGGAACATCGCATCATATGTGACCTACCCACCAGGTGGAATTCAACATTACATATGTTGGAGCGGTTGTGTGAGCAGCAGCCAGCAGTAATGGAGTACCAGCTGCATCAGGCACAAAGAAGTCGCACTGCGCACCGTTCAGACTTCACAACCACTGAGTGGGCCACTATGAAGCACATCTGCCAGGTTTTGTGTGCCTTCGATGATTCCACGTGGATGGCGAGTGCAGATGATGCACTAGTCATCATGACTATCCCGCTTATCTGCCTGCTTGAAAGAACACTGCAAGCGCTAAGGGATGATGTTGTGGAAGAGGTGGAGGATGAGGAGTCACAAATGCCATCTGCTTCTGGACAGTCTGCGCAACGTGGTTCCTCACAAAGGCCTAGACAGGGGATACTTTGTGAGGAGGATGAGGAGGAGTCAATGGAGGAGGAAGACATCTGTCCAGGGGAGGGAGTTACACAATTCTCCAGTAGTCAGTATGTAGAGTGAGGGTGGGGTGATGTTGAGCAGCCAGAGATCACGCCTCAAGCAGGAGACAGCGTTTCTTGGCCAGTTGGCAGTCTGCAGCGCATGGTTGATTTCATGCTGCAGTGCCTGAGAAACGACCGCCGCATCGCCTACATTCTCAATAAGGCTGATTATTGGGTGTACACCCTCCTAGATCCTCGCTACCGGGACAACTTTCAAAGCCTCATAACACCGCTGAATCAGGAGCGTAAAATGCAGGAGTACCAAGACACACTCGTGCAGTCCATCATCTTCTCCAGTCAAATCAAGAGAAGTTCTGCTAATGCTTTACAAAGCCACGCTGGCACACCAACAGACATTAAATTGCCTCCCGTGCAGGCCTTGGCCAACACTCTGAATGAGCACTTCCTCTGAATGAGCACCCATAGTCCGGAGTGGCTGAAGCACGCTTTCCAGCTACAGGGAGGTGAAATTGGTGTAACAGGCTGATTGTGCGCACTTCTATTTTCTACATTGTTCTTGGCCAACACTCTGCTCCTCCTGGATTCCCTGGGCTCCAACACCGCTAGTTTGTGCCCAGAAGTGCTGGCTGCACAGAGAAAAGCGCTCGCTCATGTGTCAGTGGGGTTCAGTAATGCCAGCTGCTCCCCTGCTGTGTATCCGGCAACATGTCCAGCGACCGCCACGCTGGCACAACAACAGATATTAAACTGCCTCCCATGCAGGCCTTGGCCTACACTCTGTTCCTCCTGCTATCCCTGGGCTTCAACACCGCCAGTTGCTGCCTTGAAGTGCTCTCTGCACTGTCAACACTAGCTGCCGTGTTATTGGGTTTCAGTAACGTCAGCTGATCCCCAGCTGTGTATCCGGCAATGTGTCCTGCGACCACCACGCTGACACAACATCAGATATTAAACTGCCTCAAGTGCAGGCTTCGGCCTACACTCTGCTCCTCCTGCTGTCTCTGGGCTCCAACACCGCCAGTTGCTGCCTGGAAGTGCTGTTTGCACAGTCAACACTAGCTGCCGTGTTATTGGGTTTCAGTAACGTCAGTTGGTCCCCAGCTGTGTATCCGGCAATGTGTCCTGCGACCACCACGCTGACACAACATCAGATATTAAACTGCCTCAAGTGCAAACTTCGGCCTACACTCTGCTCCTCCTGCTGTCCCTGGGCTCCAACAACACTAGTTGCTGCTCAGAAGTGTCTTTGGCACTTGTACCTTCTGCTCCAACTCCTGGTTCCAGTACCATCAGCTGGTTCCGGGCAGAGCCTTTGGCTTAGGTGCCTCCTTCTGGGTATCCGAGTTCCACCAACGTCAGGTGGTCCTTGGTAGTGCTTTCTAGCACGGGTACCTCCTGCTTAGTAACCGGGTTCCAGTAACGTCAGCTGGTCCTCGGTTGTTCCATTGTCTCTTGTACCTTCAGCTAGCCATCCGGGTTCCAGTACCATCAGCTGGTTCTCAGCAGGGTCTTTTGCTCTTGTACCTTCTGCTCCCCATCCTGGTTCTAGTACCATCAGCCAGTTCTGGGCAGAGCCTTTAGCTTAGGTGCCTCCTTCTGGGTATCCGAGTTCCATCAACGTCAGGTGGTTCTTGATAGTGCTTTCTAGCATGGGTACCTCCTGCTTAGTACCTGGTTTCCAGTAATGTCAGCTGGTCCTCGGTTGTTCCATTGGCTCTTGTACCTTCGGCTAGCCATCCGGGTTCCAGTACCGTCAGCTGGTTCTCGGCAGGGTCTTTTGCTCTTGTGCCTTCTGCTCCCCATGCTGGTTCCAGTAACATCAGCTGGTTCCGGGCAGAGCCTTTGGCTTAGGTGCCTCCTTCTGGGTATCCGAGTTCCACCAACGTTAGGTTGTCCTTGGTAGTACTTTCTGGCACTGGTACCTCCTGCTTAGTAACCGGGTTCCAGTAGCGTCAGCTGGTCCTCGGTAGTTCCATTGGCTCTTGTACCTTCGGCTAGCCATCTGGCTTCCTGTACCGTCAGCTGGTTCTCGGCACTGTCTTTTGCTCTTGAACCTTCTGCTACATTTCCAAGTTCAAGACCCTAAAGAGGATGATGAAGAAGAAAGTGTGGGAGAAGTTAAAAAGAAGGTGAACAGCATGGAAGTAGTGAAACATAAATATCTGACAAAATATAAAAAATCTTAACATACTGTAGTTAATATCTTTGTAACTCCGAACGTCTTAAAAAAAAATAATTCCTGCTATTCCATTTGATTGGGCTAAACCTCTATGCCTTTAATGTCTCCCCCACCTCCCCCAATACATCCTACATTATTCTTAGTTGTTTTCCTTCATGTAGAATTAACCTACAAGGAAAGAAAGGGTTTATTTTAATTCCGATATTTTGGTCCCATTGACTTGCATTGGTATCGGGTATCGGTATCAGCGATATCCGATATTTTTTGGATATTGGCCGATCCAATCCGATACCGATACTTCTGGATATCGGAAGGTATCGCTCAACACTATTTATGACGGAAACTTGTATCCGTGAAAAACACAGAACATATACATGCCACACAGACTTCTGAATTAGGCCTAAGGTGATAAGATATACCAGGCATGACATGGATCACTTTTGCTCTTGTTCTTTTGAAACGTTTTGGTTTGTAAATGCAATACCTGGAGGTTACATCATTCTGGATGTGTGTGACACTCCAGTCTATCACAACTGATTTCTTGAGACCTTGTAGACACATAGGGAACACCACTTCTAAAATTTCTTTTCATGTTTAAATTTTGATACATGAAGATGCTATATTTTGGTTTTTTTTCAAAATGCACTTGAATGTAAGGCGAAATAATAGTGAAAATCTCAGTCTAAAAATGAAGATTAAAATAGATGTTATTGATTAGATTTAGGTGAATCTTTATGTGATTTGCAATCAATTGCTGTAAATAATTAAAATAAAGCAGGAGAGAAATATATACTTTACTTCCTAAAATTCTAATATAAAAAGTGCACCCCCGTAGGAAGCATGATCTGCTACCACTCTCCAATAAGAGTGTCAGACCCACTGCCCCACAGAGTGATTGTTCAAGTTTCCCCATAATAATACCAGCCATACCACTTTCATTACAATGCCAGCCATAGCCATAGTGCCTTCATATGTTGTTGGTCACAGTGTATCGAACTAAAATTAATCAGAACTTGCTTTTTGTGTATTAACCAAAGTGAACTTACTATTTATTCTTTTTAGTGAAATATTGATCTTCTAATAATAGAAAAAAAATCTCTTAACACATTAAGTATAGAAAATGTTGCAACAAAAAAAAGTAATGAAACAGAAGTTACAATGATTGCCTCACAGATAATATCTCTGCCCTTGTGCTAAGATATGTCCACATTACATCTTTACTAGTGATTAGTGGATCGATCAGGGGAAGATCGAGTTTATATCAAATTTCCTGAAATTTGTTATTTCACTTGAAAACAAACACTTTTCAAAAAACTTACCCAACACCACATCCCACAATGCTAAAGCATCATTGAGCGGGCTAATATCTTTCTGTGTGGCCATGTGGGCTATCCCATAATGCCTGACAGTTATGACATCTTATGCATTATCATACCTTGTATAGTGGTGGTCAATACCTGGGCGATTAGAGATCAGCGGTTTCCAGTGGAGCAAAGTTCGTACAGCAGAGTAGTTTTCCATCTCCAGAGTCATTGGGTAAATCTCTCTCGTGTAGTGTAAGCTCTTATGGTCAACAGGGTCCTCTTTGTCTCTCCTGTAGAGTGTAAGCTCTTATGGTCAACAGGGTCCTCTTTGACTATCCTGTAGAGTGTAAGCTCTTATGGTCAACAGGGTCCTCTTTGTCTCTCCTGTAGATTGTAAGCTCTTATGGTCAACAGGGTCCTTTTGTCTATCTTGTAGAGTGTAAGCTCTTATGGTCAACAGGGTCCTCTTTTTCTCTCCTGTAGAGTGTAAGCTCTTATGGTCAACAGGGTCCTTTTTGTCTATCTTGTAGAGTGTAAGCTCTTATGGTCAACAGGGTCCTCTTTGTTTCTCCTGTAGATTGTAAGCTCTTATGGTCAACAGGGTCTTCTTTGTCTATCCTGTAGAGTGTACGCTCTTATGGTCAACAGGGTTCTCTTTGTCTCTCCTGTAAAGTGTCATCTCTCTCTCCTGTATGTGCATTTTCTGAACAGTTGTATGCTTTCCAGTATTGAGATTTGCAAAAATGTATCAAATCTTTGAGGAGGTTCAGTGACCCTGACAAATTTGATTTTCAAAAACTCCGCTCATCTCTAAATTGAACGTGTCCAATATTGTTTGGTACATTGTTTTAAAATAAAAATCCTTTTTAGTAATGATTTTATTAGTTTTAAATTTTGCATAGTATCTAGTGATGAGCGAGCGTGCTAGGACAATGTTTTATCTGGGTGTTATCTGGGTAATATTATATTCTCGTCTCTAAAAGGCTGCATGATTTGCGGCTGTTAAATAGCCTGAACACATGTGGAGATTAACTAACAAACAGGTAATCTCTGCATGTGTCCAGGCTGTCTAACAGCCACGAATTATGCAGCCGCAGGGACTTGAACATAATATACGAGAATGTCCAAGATACTCAGGTAACACCCGAGTGTACTCGGATATGAAGTTAACCGAGCACCTTCGCTCATCACTAATAGTATCATACATTATATTTATGATATTGTACATTCCATTACTGCAGAAATGCAACAGCATTATGAGTTTTATATCACATCTATATATTATAACTGTTGTATTAATAGAACTAATATAATTTTAAAGGAGGATGCACTGTTTTACCTGAATATTTCAAGTGGTGAGATTTTACAAATATGAACATATGACTAATAGCATATCATGTAGATTTTTCTTTGTAACACAGGAAGGAACAGAGATATTGCATCATAGTCCTCACCTGTACATGACAAAGAATGAGTCAACTCCCACACGTCAGTCACCTTGTGCGTCATTATTCCTGTACTCACAATAATGAAACTGCCAAAAGTGCAATTAAAACTTGCTATCATTTGTAATTTCTATGGTTTCCTTATATCATCAATTACCTCAATAAAAGCATAATATCACTATGTACTCCCACTTCGTAATTAATCAAATATATAAAGATTGCAGTGTTACTATTTACTTGAAGACCTCAAACAGTCATTTAGTGAGCGCAGGTAAACGTCTGCAAAAAAACTGATAGTTCTTTGTTCCTTTTATTCCCTACAGATCAGTGGGTTGGCCATGTTCTGAGACTCCCATCAATTGCTGAAAAGACCTCTGAGAAGTGCGTAACTCAGGAGACTTCCTATTAACTCCATACTCTGTTGTTTGTATATTTTTAGACAGTTGTGTGCTCTTGTCTCCTGAGCTTCACACTTTTCAAAGGTCTTTTGAGCTATTGGTGGGGGGACAAGAACCCAGACCTGAAAAAAATACAAAAAAGTTTTGCAAGCATTTAGTTACTTTTTAAACATAATTCAACTGCAGTTGCCATTACAACAGAATATAGCTCATATGACAGCTATTACAATTCTCATTTTTTTGTTGTTGGACTGGAGATTCTTGGCTCCGCCACAAAAAAATTCTGAGGACCCACCCTCCATTTCAACAGAATTTGTGAACATCCACATGTCATGATTAGTGTTGAGCAATACCGTCCGATACTTGAAAGTATCGGTATCGGATAGTATCGGCCGATACCCGAAAAATATCGGATATCGCCGATACCGATATCCGATACCAATACAAGTCAATGGGACATCAAGTATCGGAATGTATCCTGATGGTTCCCAGGGTCTGAAAGAGAGGAAACTCTCCTTCAGACCCTGGGATCCATAGTGAGGTGTAAAATAAAGAATTAAAATAAAAAATATTGATATGCTCACCTCTCCGGCGGCCCCTGGACATCACGCTGGTAACCGGCCGGCTTCTTTGTTTAAAATGAGCGCCTTTAGGACCTGCGAATGACATCGCGGCTTCTGATTGGTCGCGTGCCGCCCATGGGACCGCCACACGACCAATCAGAAGCCGCGACGTCATTCGCAGATCCTCAATTCCTAGAATTAGGAGTTTAGTGAATGAGAATGACGTCGCGGCTTCTGATTGGTCGCGTGGCGGTCACATGGGCGGCACGCGACCAATCAGAAGCCGCGACGTCATTCTCAGGTCCTAAAGGCGCTCATTTTAAACAAAGAAGCCGGGCAGTTACCAGCCTGATGTCCAGGGGCCGCCGGAGAGGTGAGCATATCAATATTTTTTATTTTAATTCTTTATTTTACACATCCCTATTGATCCGATACCGATACCCGATACCACAAAAGTATCGGATCTCGGTATCGGAATTCCGATACCGCAAGTATCGGCCGATATCCAATACTTGCGGTATCGGAATGCTCAACACTAGTCATGATCCATTCCGGGGTTTAGTCCTGTCTGCCCTTTTCCCGGGCTGATTATATCAAGGGTTAACTTTGCTCTGCCTCATTCTTGGTTCAGGTTTGCTATTTAGCTCCGATGCATCCAGCTGGTCGTGTCAGTTCTGTCTTTGGCGTGTGTACATGACTCTTGTAGATCTTGATTTGTCCTGCTGTGAGTCTTGACGTGCCTCGTGTCTGTTGACTTCCTCTGCCTGTCCTTTTCCAGTGTTTCCCTGTAAGTTTGTTTGATTCCCTGGTTTTGACTTGGCTTGCCTTCGGACTCGCTTCTGCTTTCTGTCTTTGTCTTATCTGCTTCCGACCATTGCTGAATCCCCTGGAGACCTCTGGTGCTTCTGCTCCTGACTGTTTTTTGACTCGGCTTGTCTGACCTCTCTCATGCCACTTGGTAGCGCCTGTGCTGCTGCTCTGTGGTGCCACGACACCACATTTGATTAAATTTTAGCCTTTGTTGCTATCATGGCATGCATCAATGTTAAATTGACGAGATCTACTAGATTTTCTGTGACTCAACCTTTAAGCTATAGATGCTAATTGCAGGTGACCAGCTCCTAAGTCAACTTCACATAGGCTTGCTTTCAGCTGGACTTTTGCTACCTATTATTGTGTGAGAGCCTTGGCTTGGAAAAATGATTGGTACTCTTGGTATGTAAGTCTACCTCATTTTGTACCATATTAGGGTGGTCTTGGAAAGCTGTCACCCCCACACCAACAAAAAACACACACACCTTCTTTCTCCACACATGATTCTTTGGCTCGGCTTAACTTTGATGTGTTCTAAGGTAATGGAAACAAATAACTGAGAGACATCTGTCAGCTGCATATCTCTCTTGAAAGTATGGACATCCCACACAAATGAGATGGTCATCCAGTCCAACCAAATTTGTTGTCTCTGACTGGTATTACTTCAATGTTTCTGGTCACCTTTTGCTGGGGCAACATGCTGTGTGTAAACTAGTTGCAGATTTTCATTTTTCATTTTTATGTGTATTTGCTATTGATTTCACCTGCGTATTAGAAATAGTAAAATCCAAATTGAAAATTAGTTGTAGGTCCATTTTAACTGCAAATGTTGTTAAATCACACTCACCTTGCTGCAACTGTGAAATAATAAGGAGTAGGGCTCAGATAGGCAGCCATTTGTTGCAACAGCAAAAACCTTTACAATTAGGATGACTTAAAGGGAACCTGTCACCTGATTCATACATTTCTATTAAATGCTCCAGTGTTTCACAGAAAGTGTATTTTAAAGATCCGGCTGGGGACCTGAGCATGAGACTAGACCAGTATGGCTCTGCCAAGGCGGTCTCTCCCAGTGCTGCAGCAAGTGATTGACAGGTCTCTTCCATAGCAATACCTGTTAGTTACAAAGAGAAGTGCTGGAAAGAGCCTGCCAGGGATGGTGCTGAACCAGTCCGGTCTCCAGATTTGCTCCCAAGCTGGAATTCTAAAGTATGTTTTCTCTGAAGCATTGTTGCTACAATAGTGCAGCCAGGATCTAATGTATGATGCCTGTGGAGTGGGCAGCAAGCATCAAGTGACAGGTTTCCTTTAAAGGGGTATTCTCAAGTTGACTATTGAGCAGTACACAGCTCTGCTGTCTCCTCACAATTTCCTTTCTTCTTGTTCTCTAGCAGGGCAGGCACTCCTCTTTGAGCGATAGCTGTGGTGAAAAGTATAACTGTAGTATTAGTAGAAATATAAAGCTTAGCACAAGTAATTCCTACAAAAAACATTGAGTCAAAAGTCCACACTATCATAATTAACACCACAAAGTGTATTACATTATACACAAACCAGGCATAAAACAAAATACATAAAAATAATATATAAAGTCTAGAGCAAAGGACTCAGGTATTATGGCTGCAAGTTCACATATATGAAGAATGGGAGGGTGATATGGATCCTCAATGTATACAAATAATTTCATAAAGTGCTTGTGCACAAAAATACATTAACCCCTTCGCGACATGCGCCGTACTAGTACTGCGCTGCCGGCACTGCATTAGTGCCAGCAGCAGTACTAGTACGGCGCACCGATCACCGCGGTCTCGCGCTGAGCGCCGCGGTGATCGGGTGCGGGTGTCAGCTGTATACGACAGCTGACACCCCGCAGCAATGCCCACGATCGGCGCTATCGCCGATCGCGGGCATTTAACCCCTCTGATGCCGCTGTCAGTAGGGACGGGGGCTCCCTGCGCTCTCCCACCGGAGCAACGCAATGAGATCGCGTTGCTCCGGTGACCCGGAAGGAGTCCCCGGATCCAAGATGGCCGCCGGACTCCTTCCGGGTCATGAAGTGACCTGGCTAGCCGGCGCCTGCTGAGAGCAGGCGCTGGAGAGCCAGCTAAGCTGCCTGTCAGATCGTTGATCTGACAGTGTGCTATGCACAGTGTCAGATCAACGATCTGATCTAATACAGAGATGTCCCACCCTGGGACAATGTTAGAAAGTAAAAAAAAAAAAAATAGAATGTGTAAAAAAAAATAAAAAAAAAATCCCCAAATAAAAAAAAAAACATTTCCCAATAAATCCATTTATTTATGTAAAAAACAAACAAACAATAAATGTACACATATTTGGTATCGCCGCGTCCATAACGGCCCGCTCTATAAAACTATCCCACTAGTTAACCCCTTCAGTGAACACCGCAAAAAAAAAAAAAAAAACAAGGCAAAAAACAACGCTTTATTATCATACAGGCGAACAAAAAGTGGAATAACACGCGATCATAACGACGGATATAAATAACCATGGTACCGCTGAAAACGTCATCTTGTCCCGCAAAAAAAAAGCTGCCATACAGCATCATCAGCAGAAAAATAAAAAAGTTATAGCTCTCAGAATAATGCGATGCAAAAACAATTATTTTTTTAAATAAAATAGTTTTTATTGTGTAAAAGCGCCAAAACATAAAAAAAATTACATTAATGAGGTATCGCTGTAATCGTACTGACCCGAAGAATAAAACTGCTTTATCCATTTTACCACACGTGGAACGGTATAAACGCCCCCCCTAAAAGAAATTCAGGAATTGCTGGTTTTTGTTCATTCCGCCTCCCAAAAATCGGAATAAAAAGCGATCAAAAAATGTCATCTGCCCGAAAATGTTACCAATAAAAACGTCAACTCGTCCCGCAAAAAACAAGACCTCATATGACTCTGTGGGCCAAAATATGGATAAATTATAGCTCTCAAAATGTGGTGATGCAAAAACTATTTTTTGCAATAAAAAGCGTCTTTTAGTGTGTGACAGCTGCCAATCATAAAAATCCGCCAAAAAAACGCTATAAAAGTAAATCAAACCCCCCTTCATCACCCCCTTAGTTAGGGAAAAATAATAAAATGTAAAAAAAAGTATTTATTTCCATTTTCCCATTAGTGCTAGGGTTAGGGCTAGGGTTAGGGCTAGGGTTAGGGCTAGGGTTAGGGCTAGGGCTAGGGTTAGGGTTAGGGCTAGGGTTAGGGTTGGGGTTAGGGTTTCAGTTATAATTGGGGGTTTCCACTGTTTAGGCACATCAGGGGGCGTCCGATCTCAATTCCAGCCAATTCTGCTTTGAAAAAGTAAAACAGTGCTCCTTCCCTTCCGAGTTCTCCTGTGTGCCCAAACAGTGGTTCCCCCCAACATATGGGGTATCAGCGTTCTCAGGACAAGTTGGACAACAACTTTTGGGGTCCAATTTGTCCTGTTACCCTTGGGAAAATAAAAACATAGGGGATAAAATATCATTTTCGTGGAAAAAAAAATATTTTTTATTTTCACGGCTCTGCGTTATAAACTGTAGTGAAACACTTGTTGGTTCAAAGCTCTCACAACACATCTAGATAAGTTCCTTTGGGGGTCTAGTTTCCAATATGGGGTCACTTGTGGTGGGTTTCTACTGTTTAGGTACATCAGGGGCTCTGCAAATGCAACATGACACCTGCAGTCCATTCCATCTAAGTCTGCATTTCAAACGTTGCTCCTTCCCTTCCGAGCTCTGCCATGCACTCAAACGGTGGTTCCCCCCCACATGTGGGGTATCAGCGTACTCAGGACAAATTGGACAATAACATTTGTGGTCCAATTTCTCCTGTTACCCTTGGGAAAAAAAAATTGCGAGCTAAAACATCATTTTGTGGAAAGAAAAAATGATTTTTTAATTTTCACAATGCTACATTCTAAACTTTAGTGAAACAATTGGGGGTTAAAAGTGCTCACCACACATCTAGATAAGTTCCTTTGGGGGTCTTCTTTCCAAAATGTGGTCACTTGTGGGGGGTTTCCACTGTTAAGGCACGTCAGGGGCTCTCCAAATGCGACATGGCGTCCGATTTCAATTCCAGCCAATTTTGCATTGAAAAGTCAAATGGCACTCCTTCCCTTCCGAGCTCTGCCATGCGCTCAAACAGTGGTTTATCCCCATATATGAAGTATCGACGTACTCAGGACAAATTGCACAACAAATTTTGGGGTCCAATTTAACCTTTTACCCTTGGGAAAATAAAAAATTTGGGGCAAAAAGATCATTTTTTGTGAAAATTAATAAAAAATTTTTTTTTACGGCTCTACATTATAAACTTCTGTGAAGCACTTGGAGGTTCAAAGTGCTCACCACACATCTAGATTAGTTCCTTAGGGGGTCTACTTTCCAAAATGGTGTCACTTGTGGGGGTTTCCACTGTTTAGGCACATCAGGGGCTCTCCAATCGTGACATGGGCTCCGATCTCAATTCCAGCAAATCTTGCATTGAAAAGTCAAATGGCGCTCCTTCCCTTCCGAGCTCTGCCATGTGCCCAAACAGTGGTTTACCCCCACATATGGGGTATCGGCGTACTCAGGACAAATTGTACAACGACTTTTATGGTCCAATTTCTCCTGTTACCCTTGGTAAAATGAAACAAATTGGACCTGAAGTAAAAATTTTGTGAAAAAAAAGTTAAATGTTCAATTTTTTTAAACATTCAAAAAATTCCTGTGAAGCACCTGAAGGGTTAATAAACTTTTTGAATGTGGTTTTGAGTACCTTGAGGGGTGCAGTTTTTAGAATGGTGTCACTTTTGGGCATTTTCTGTCATATAGACCCCTCAAAGTCACTTCAAGTGTTAGGTGGTCCGTAAAAAAATGGTTTTGCAAATTTTGTTGCAAAAATGAGAAATCGCTGGTCAACTTTTAACCCTTATAACGTCCTAACAAAAAAAAATTATGTTTCCAAAATTGTGCTGATGTAAAGCAGACATGTGGGAAATGTTGTTTATTAACTATATTATGTGATATAACTCTCTAATTTAAGGGCATAAAAACTAAGAGTTTGAAAATTGCTAAATTTTCATAATTTCCGACAAATTTTAGTTTTTTTCACAAATAAATGCAAGTCATATCGAAGAAGTTTTACCACTATCATGAAGTACAATATGTCACGAGAAAACAGTGTCAGAATCACCAGGATCCATTGAAGCGTTTCAGAGTTATGACCTCATAAAGTGACAGTGGTCAGAATTTTAAAAATTGGCCCTGTCACTTAGGTGAAAACAGGCTTTGGGGTGAAGGGGTTAAGACTAAATTTAGACAGTAGAGATTCCACTTATGATATTTAAGGTAATCAATCTAACCACAAAGACTAGGGAGAACTAATTTACAAGGTGCTAGTGCATGAGTGGTAAACAAGTATCATGGTATCATGGCATGTAATCAATCTAGTCAAATAGCAAATTCATCCAACATAGCCGCCATTAATAGCTCTCAAGAACTATCCTTATGATTGTAGTACCATTATATATATATATATATATATATATATATATATATATATATAGTATATACATATATCTATATATATAATTGCCTAAGGGTTTTTCCGTCTGTCTGTCTGTCTGTCTTTCTGTCTGTCTGTCTGTCTGTCTTTCTGTCTGTCTGTCCTGGAAATCCCGGCTCTCTGACAATCCCGGCAATCAGAGACCGGCACAGCATCGACGTAGAAATCCCGCGTCTCTGATTGGTCGAGGCCGCCAGGCCTCGACCAATCAGCAATGGGCACAGCGACGATGATGTCATAAAGGACGTAGAAATCCCGCGTCTGATTGGTCGAGGCCACCAGGCCTCGACCAATCAGCAACGGGCACAGCGACGATGATGTCATAAAGGATGTAGACATCTCACGTTTCTGATTCAGCGACGGGCACAGTATCGACGTAGATGTCATAATGGTTGCCATGGCAACGATGATGTCATAAAGGTTGCCTCGACCAATCAGCGACGGGCACAGTGTGCCGCGAATTCTGGAATCATCATTGTCCATATACTACGGGGACATGCATATTCTAGAATACCCGATGCGTTAGAATCGGGCCACAATCTAGTATATATATATATATATATATATATATATATATATATATACAGTTATATGAAAAAGTTTGGGCACCCCTATTAATCTTAAGCTTAAGGTTTTATAAAAATTGTTTTTTTTTGCAACAGCTATTTCAGTTTCATATATCTAATAACTGTTGGACACAGTAATATTTCTGCCTTGAAATGAGGTTTATTGTACTAACAGGAAATGTGCAATCTGCATTCAAACAAAATTTGACAGGTACATAAGTATGGGCACCCCACCAGAAAGGTGACATTAATATTTAGTATATCCTCCTTTTGCAAACATAACAGCCTCTAGTCGCTTCCTGTAGCTTTTAATGAGTTCCTGGATCCTGGATAAAGGTATTTTTGACCATTCCTCTTTACAAAACAATTCCAGTTCAGTTAAGTTTGATGGTCGCCGAGCATGGACAGCCCTCTTCAAATGATCCCACAGATGTTCAATGATATTGAGGTCTGGGGACTGGGATGGCCATTCCAGATCAGTGCAATTTTTCCTCTGCATGAATGCCTGAGTAGATTTGGAGCGGTGTTTTAACTTTAACAAGATTCCCGGTGCCGGCATTGGCCACACAGCCCTAAAGCATGATGGAACCTCCACCAAATTTTACTGTGGGTAGCAAGTGTTTTCCTTGGAATGCTGTGTTTTTTGGCTGCATTGCATAACGCCTTTTTGTATGACCAAACAACTCAATCTTGGTTTCATCAGTCCACAGGACCTTCTTCCAAATGTGCTTTTGCATACCTCAGCCGACACTGTTTGTGACGTGTTTGCAGAAACGGCTTCTTTCACATCACTCTCCCATACAGCTTCTCCTTGTGCAAAGTGCGTTGTATAGTTGACCGATGCACAGTGACACCATCTGCAGCAAGTTGATGCTGCAGCTCTCTGGAGGTGGTCTGAGGATTGTCCTTGACTGATCTCACCATTCATCTTCTCTGCCTTTCTGATGTTTTTCTTGGCCTGTCACTTCTGGCCTTAACAAGAACTGTACCTGTGTTCTTTCATTTCCTTACTATGTTCCTCACAGTGGAAATTGACAGGTTAAATCTCTGAGACAGATTTTTGTATCCTTCCCCTGAACAACTATGTTGAATAATCTTTGTTTTCAGATCATTAGACAGTTGTTTTGAGGAGCCCATGATGCCACTCTTCAGAGGAGATTCAAACAGGAGAACAACTTGCAAGTGGCCACTTTAAGTAGCTTTTCTCATGATTGCATACACCTGGCTATGAAGTTCAAAGCTCAATGAGGTTAGAAAACAAAAAAAAGTGCTTTAGTAAGTCAGTAAAAAGTAGGTAGGAGTATTTAAAACAAGAAAATGATAAGGGTGCCCATACTTATGCACCTGTCAAATTTTGTTTGAATGCAGATTTCACATTTTCTGTTAGTACAATAAACCTCATTTCAAGGCAGAAACATTACTGTGTCCAACAGTTATTAGATATATGAAACTGAAATAGCTGTTGCAAAAAAAAACAATTTTTATAAAACATTAAGCTTAAGATTAATAGGGGTGCCCAAAACTTTTCATATACCGTATATACTCAAGTATAAGCCGACCCGAGTATAAGCCGACCCCCTAATTTTGCCACAAAAAACTGGGAAAACTTATTGACTCGAGTATAAGCCTAGGGTAGGAAATGCAGCAGCTACTGGTAAATTTCAAAAATAAAAATAGATGCTCCATACCGTTCATTATTGCCCCATAGATGCTCCATATACAACTGTGCTATATAGAATGCTCTGCACCGTTCATTATGGCCCCATAGATGCTCCACATAAAGCTGTGCCATATGGAATGCTCTATACCGTTCATTATGGCCCCATAGATGCTCCATAGAAAGCTGTGCCCCATATATATTGCTCTGCACCGTTGATTATGGCCCCATAGATGCTCCTTATAAAGCTGTGCCATATATAATGCTCTGCACCGTTCATTATGGCCCCATAGATGCTCCTTATAAAGCTGTGCCCCATATAGAATGCTCTGCACCATTGATTATGGCCCCATAGATGCTCCTTATAAAGCTGTGCCCCATATAGAATGCTCTGCACCGTTGATTATGGCCCCATAGGTGCTCCATATATAATGCTGTGCCCCATATAGAATGCTCTGCACCGTTGATTATGGCCCCATAGATACTCCTTATAAAGCTGTGCCCCATATAGAATGCTCTGCACTGTTGATTATGGCCCTATAGATGCTCCTTATAAAGCTGTGCCCCATATAGAATGTTCTGCACCGTTGATTATGGCCCCATAGATGCTCCATATATAACGCTGTGCCATATAGCATGTTGCTGGTGCTGCAATAAATAAAAAAAATCACATACTCACCTCTCTTGCTCAGGACGCCGGCGCTTTCAATATTTACCTGCTCCTCGTGCGGCTCCGTCTCCAGCACTGACGCTCAGCAGAGGGCGCGCACTGACTACGTCACCGCGCCCTCTAACCTGAGAGTCACTGCCAGAGGACGCTGGAGACGGAGCCGCACCAGAGCGAGGAGCAGGTAAATATCGCGCAGCGCTCCCCGTATACTCACTTGCTGCGGCGCGGTCCCTGCAGTCCCTGGCTTCCCCGGCGCTGCAGCTTCTTCCTGTATTGAGCGGTCACAGTTACCGATCATTTACAGCAATGAATATGCGGCTCCTCCCCTATGGGAGGTGGAGCCGCCTATTCATTTCTGTAATGAGCGGTGCCATGTGACCACTCAGTACAGGAAGAATCTGCAGCGCCGGGGAAGCAGGGACTGCAGGGACCGCGCCGCTGCAGGTAAGTATAACTACACAGCCCCCGCTCCCCCTTCCCTGCCGACCTCCCGGTATATGACTCGAGTATAAGCCGAGAGGGGGACTTTCAGCCCAAAAAAATGGGCTGAAAATCTCGGCTTATACTCGAGTATATACGGTAACTGTATATATATAAAACACATAAAGGAGTCTGCTGGCAATCTTAATCAATAGAGGAATCACTCTCACCCAAGCCTCCCTGTGTGGATCAACTGTACCTGCAGCCACGATGCGCTTTTACACAGGGGCTCCCTCGGGGGGCTCATAGATGACAGGATTGTTGATGGGAGCTACTAGTGATGACTATAACTATGGACTAATTCTCTATTTAGCTACATTGATTACAAGTAGAGATGAGTGAACTTGTTCCAAAAATGTTCGCCAATCTCAATTTCGGCACGAACCTAGCACATTCAATTCTTGTTCGGTTTCAGAAGCATTTTTGCTCAAAGTCAGCAAAATTCAGTCACAGTTCGGTAAATCATCGCATTTCCACTAATACTTTTATTTCTTTGGCTAGGATAGTGGTGCTGTATGATGAGCAAGGGGACGGGGTGACATTTTTGTTGAGGGGAGGGGGTGTGGAGAGGTTAGAGAATCGGTGCGCTCTTTTTTCCCCCCTTAACTTATGTGAGTCGATACCAGCATACATATGCCCCATGCCATATAAAGTGGACATCTTCTTTTGATGGCGCCATTTTCTCAGTGTCACAGTGCAGAGAAACCGCTCCTGATAGTGTTGCAAGTGAACTTGTCACTTAGCTAGATAGGATCCTGTCCTGTGTGAAATTGATCTTCCAGCATCGAACTGGATTGTAGAAAAACTGTGTCAGTCTCCAGAGACCCCATTTGCTACTCCAAATCATTTGTGATAAAACTGTGTTTCAGTGGCAAATCAGAAGGCCATATTTCCACTTAAAAATCATTAGGCCTAATATTGGGGTGCAGCCTGGAGGGTCAATTAGCTAATCTAAATTGTTTGTGATACAAATGTATTTCAGTGGCAAATCAGAAGGCCAGATTTCCACTTAAAAATTGTTAGGCCTTAAAATAGATCAGCTATACTATGTGGAGGAATTAGCGGCAAGAGTCAATAATACCTACACTATGTTTCTTACTGTCTGGTCACCATGGACTCAATTCAGATCTCAATCAACCTTCTTAAACTCAGTCTCGGCAAAATGAGCCACACCCTCGGTGCTCACCCTTCTGTTCCCCTCCTTCCACCCCTCCTTGTCCTTTAACCTGCCCCTCCCCCCCCAACTCCCTCTATTCCTAACCTTTTTTCTCTTTTTCTCCCTTCTTCAGTCTACATTATTTTCTTATCACTTACTAGTTAAAGTTCTTATGCAAAAACGGAAGCAGACATTAGCTTCCAAAGTACAGCAATTCAGTTCTTGTATGACGTTCTTAAAGGTTTCTTAACGTATTAATCCTTTACATGTCAGTAATCCTTTATGACTGTTACATTGAATTGTTTGTAACACTGTAAATCATTTAATAAAAAGATAATTGAAAAGAAAAGAAAAATTGTTAGGCCTAATATTGGGGTGCAGCGAGGAGACCCAATTAGCTAATAAAAATTGTTTGTGATAAAACTGCTTCAGTGTGAAATTCGAAGGCCAGATTTCCACTTAAACATCGTTAGGTATAGCAGTGTTGTTCAGGCATCTATCTAAGAAAATGTATAGCGATTGTTCATTTAGTGACAGGTAACTGACAGCTGTGGGCAGCAGTAAACAAGAGGGGAAGGGTCCTTACAACATTAGTGGGAAAAAGCGAGGTCATGGTGGAATGGGGACTATGCTTGGTCTTTGATTTGAACGTGGGTCAAGTGTTAATGTTAATGAAAACTCAACTAAACAATCACTGTCTCGTCATATCCAAAGATCACTGACAACATATGTTACATGACGGGCTACTCGACTCCCTTTCTTTGGCAGCCACACAGCGGTATGCCTTTTAGATGAAGCTAAGAAAAAGCATGTGCTATAGTGGATTGCAAGATGATTAATACAGCTGACATCCGGCACTATGTGCCAGGAGCAGTCACGGACCGTGCCAGGAGCAGTCACGGACCGCTCCCGGTACACTGCGATCAAAGATGATGCCAGCGTTCCGGTGGCATAGGGAAGCATCACGCAGGGAGGGGGCTTTTCTTTTAGCTCCTCCTCCCTACAGGCCCGGATTCAAAATGGCCACGGGGGGCCTTCCGAGTCCTGCAGGCAGGTGGCTTTCAAGCGCCTGCTCAGAACAGGCGCCGGGAAGCCTCCCTGCAGTGCCTGTGTGATCGCTGATCTGACACAGTGCACTGCAAAGTGTCAGATCAGCGATCTGTCACTATAATGTGACGTCCCCCCTGGGGCAATGTAAAAAAGTTTTAAAAAAAAATATTTACATGTGTAAAAGAAAAAAAATTCCTAAGTAAAGAAAAAAAAATATTGTTCCAATAAATATATTTCTTTATCTAAATTAAAAAAAAACAATAAAAGTACACATATTTAGTATCGCCACGTCCGTAACGACCCGACCTATAAAACTGTAACACTAGTTAACACCTTCAGTGAACACTGTAAAAAAAAATAACGTGGCAAAAAACAACGCTTTATTATCATACCTCCAAACAAAAAGTGAAATAACACGCGATCAAAAAGACAGATATAAATAACCATGGCACCGCTGAAAATGTCATCTTGTCCTGCAAAAAATGAACCACCATACAGATTCATCAACAAAAAAGTAAAAAAGTTATAGTCCTCAGAATAAAGCGATGCAAAAATAATTATTTTCTATATAAAAGTGTTTATCGTATAAAAGCGCCAAAACATAAAAAAAATATAAATGAAGTATCGCTGTAATCAATCTGACCCGAAGAATAAAACTGCTTTATCAATTTTACCAAACGTGGAATGGTATAAGCGCCCCCCAAAAGAAATTCATGAATATCTGGTTTTTGTTCATCCTACCTCACAAAAATTGGAATAAAAAGTGACCAAAAAATGTCATGTGCCCGAAAATGGTACCATTAAAAACATCAACTCGTCCCGCAAAAAACAAGACATCACATGACTCTGTGGACCAAAATATGGAAAAATTATAGCTCTCAAAATATGGAGGTGCAAAAACAATTTTTTGCAATAAAAAGTGTATTTTAGTGTGTGACGGCTGCCAATCATAAAAATCCGCTAAAAAAACCCGCTATAAAAGTAAATCAAACCCCCCTTCATCACCCCCTTAGTCAGGGAAAAATAATAAAATTAAAAAAATGTATTTATTTCCATTTTCCCATTAGGGTTAGGGTTGGGGCTAAAGTTAGAGTTAGGGCTACAGTTAGGGTTGAGGTTAGGGTTAGGGTTGGGGTTAGGGTTGGGGCTAAAGTTAGGGTTAGGGTTCGGGCTAAAGTTAGGGTTAGGGTTGGGGCTAAAGTTAGGGTTTGGATTACATTTACGGTTGGGATTAGGGTTGGGATTAGGGTTGGGATTAGGGTTAGGAGTGTGGTTAGGGTTATGGTTGGGATTAGGGTTAGGGGTGTGTTTGGGTTAAGGTTTCAGTTAGAATTGGGGGGTTTCCACTGTTTAGGCACATCAGGGGCTCTCCAAACGCGACATGGCGTCCGATCTCAATTCCAGCCAATCCCAGCTCTCCTGTGCGCCCAATCAGGGGTTTACCCAAACATATGGGGTATCAGCGTACTCAGCACAAATTGGACAACAACTTTTGGGGTCCAATTTCTCCTGTTACCCTTGGGAAAATACAAAACTTGGGGCTAAAAAATAATTTTTGTGGAAAAAAAAGAATTTTTATTTTCACGGCTCTGCGTTATAAACTATAGTGAAACATTTGGAGGTTCAAAGTTTTCACAACACATCTAGATAAGTTCCTTAGGGGGGTCTTCTTTCCAAAATTGTGTCAAATGTGGGGGGTTTCAATGTTTAGGCACATCAGGAGCTCTGCAAACGCGACATGGTGTCCTATCTCAATTCCAGTCAATTTTGCATTGAAAAGTCAAATGGCGCTCCTTCCCTTCCGAGCTCTGGAATGTGCCCAAACAGTGGTTTACCCCCACATATGGGGTATCAGCATACTCAGGACAAATTTTACAACAACTTTTGGGGCCCTATTTCTTCTGTCACTCTTGGGAAAGTAAAAAATTGGGGGCGAAAAATAATTTTTGTGAAAAAATATGATTTTTATTTTTACGGCTCTACATTATAAACTTCTGTGAAGCACTTGGTGGGTCAAAGTGCTCACCACACATCTAGATAAGTTCCTTAAGGGGTCTACTTTCCAAAATGATGTCACATGTGGGGGGTTTTAATGTTTAGGCACATCAGGAGCTCTCCAAACGCGACATGGCATCCCATCTCAATTCCAGTCAATATTGCATTGAAAAGTCAAATAGCGCTCCTTCCCTTCCGAGCTCTGGAATGCGCCCAAACAGTGGTTTACCTCCACATATGGGGTATCAGCGTACTCAGGACAAAATTTACAACAACTTTGGGGGTCCAATGTCTCCTGTTACCCTTGGTAAAATAAAACAAATTGGAGCTGAATAAATTTTTTCTGTAAAAAAAAGTTAAATGTTAATTTTGCTTTAAACATTCCAAAAATTCCTGTGAAACACCTGAAGGGTTAATAAACTTTTTAAATGTGGTTTTGAGCACATTAAGATGTACAGTTTTTATAATGGTGTCACACTTGGGTATTTTCTATTATATAGACCCCTTAAAGTGACTTTAAATGTGATGTGGTCCCTAAATAAAAATGGTGCTGTAAAAATGAGAAATTGCTGGTCAACATTTAACCCTTATAACTCCCTAGCAAAAACAAAATTTTGGTTCCAAAATTGTGCTGATGTAAAGTAGACATGTGGGAAATGTTATTTATTAAGTATTTTGTGTGACATATCTCTGTGATTTAAGGGCATAAAAATTTAAATTTTGAAAATTGCAAAATTTTCAAAATTTTCGCCAAATTTCCATTTTTTTCACAGAAAAACGCAGGTAATATCAAATAAATTTTACCACTATCATAAAGTACAATATGTCTTAAGAAAATAGTGTCAGAATCATCAGGATTCGTTGAAGTGTTCCAGAGATATAACCTCATAAATGGACAGTGGTCAGAATTGTAAAATTTGGCCGGGTCATTAACATTCAAATCATCCTTGAGGGTTAAGGGGTTAATCATTTGACAACTACATGTATGAACCGGCACATTCGCGATCAACATGCTTTAGTGTGAGAATCTCACTGTGCTAAAATGCAGACTAGCGGGCCTCGCCAACCACCAGCCATCCAATCAACCCCATCTGCTGCTTTTTTCTCCCCCGTCACCATGTCAAGTCTTCTCACACAGGTTTCCGGCCACAGAAACTTCACTTGTTTACCCCCTACAGTAGAGGTGAGTGAGAGATTGTCAGCTTTTACAGAAGTGGACATGATTGCTGCTTTTGTGTTACCTAGCACCACACACCTTTCCCAATCCACCATACCATCTCCGCCTGCACCCACTCACAGTCTCGCAGTTTTTCCTGTTCTCCGTACTCCAGCCTCTGTCAGCACAGCAGCCAGCTCTCGTGCCAGCAGTTGTGGTCACGTAAAGGAATGTTTCCTCCTACACATGGCAAAGAACTCCACTATCTCCAATCTGTTGGCAATGGAAATGCTGCCTTTTCGCCTGGTGGATATAGACGGTTTCAGAAAGTTGATGGCTGTCGCAGTCCCCCAATACCAGTTGCCCATTCACCATTACTTCTCTAAGAAACCTGTGCCTGCGCTACACGGCATGTCACCGAAAACATCACCCGTTCCCTGAAAAAAATCTATGTCTGCAAGTGTGCATTTCAATTCTGACACCTGGATGAGCAAATATTGTCAGTGGCCTTACATCTCACTGACTGGGCAATGGGTGACTCTGGTTGGTGGCTGTGGAGGCAGTCGGTCAAGGGGCTGCTTCACAAGTTATGAATCCCCAAGGCTTGTGGGACAAACCTCTGTATCTAACACTTCCTCCACTGCTTCAGGCTTCTCCAACACCTCTAGGGCCTCCACCTGTGCCCTGAACCTCTTCCTGAATCCAATACAGGTTTCAACAGTGCAGATAGAATCCCCCCACCTCCGTACTGTGCATGCAGGGCACATGGTAATCAGGCAGTGTTCAAATTAACATGCCTTGAGGATGGCATTCACACAGCTTTAGAGTTCTGGACAGCTATTCAGACTGAGTTAGAGCAATGGCTATCTCGCCTGAACCTGGAGCCAGGTAAGGCTGTATGCGATAACGGTGCAAACCTGGTTGCAGTACTATGCAGGGGAAACCTTACACACATGCCTTACATGTCTCATGTCCTCAACCTAGTGGTACAGCAATTTCTCCACCACTATCCCAGCCTGGATGCACTGCTACAGAAAGCACTTCCAACGATTGCACACACAATGTTCCGACAAGGTGGATATACACTCTGCATATGTTGCAGCGACTGTGGCAGCAGCGACGAGCCCTGGTGCAGTATGTTCTTTTGCATATCCTAGGCCAATGCAGTGGTACAAATCATGCTTGTGGTGTGGGCACAGATGAAGGACCTCTGCACCCTTCTGCAGTTTTGAAATGGCTATTATGATGGTTAACGCTGATGATGCCATCATCAGCATCACTAATCCAGTCATCTACATTCTGGAGAACACTTTGAATAGTCTGCAAGAGGAGGTGGTGGTCCCAGAGGAAGAGTTGGAAGCAGAGGAGGATGCGGAAGAGATAACAATATCTCAAATTTCAGGACTGTCGTCACACAGGCGGGTGCTATGGGAGGGTGGCTTACAGTGATCAAGGGTTGCTAATGGTACCAGACAAACTATTAGTAAAGGTGCAGGGACCGAGGAACAAATGTAGGAGGATGAGGTGATGGACACATAACAGTCAGGAGATGAAGAGGATAATGATCCCCTCTCTGTTGTCCATGGTTGGTGTGAGGGGACAAAGAAAGCAACCTTGAGAGTTACCCCACCACCAACACACCATGGAATTGGACCTCATGGAAGCTCTTGACATTTTTTACATGGGCTGTGCAAAAGTACAAGTCTGACACGTTGTGAATGACTGGAGAGGATGGTGCAGGAGTATCTGGAGTTCAATATCAATGCCATCAAGGCGGTTTGGACCATTTTGCATTTTGGTCTTCAAAAATAGAAAAGTGGCTTGAGCTCACCCATCACTCCTTGAAGCTTTTGTCATGCCCAGCAGCTAGGGTTCTCTCAGAACGTGTCTTCAGCGCTTCTGGTGGTATCCTGAATGATAAACGCATCCGGCTGTCCCCTGAAAGTGTAGACATCTAACTTTCATCAAAATGAACAAGTCCTGAATTTGCAATGACTATTGCACCCCCGTTGCAGACAGGGCGGACTAGGCGATGGTGTAGTTTTTAGCATCATGTATTAATCTCGCATTACTGCGGTCCGTGCCATCTTTGTGGTGTCTTCTGTGCCTTCTGTTGCTACTGCTGCTGATTTTACAATTTTTTTGAAATGTGGAAACTCCAAGTTGAATCTCCATCTGGTAGATTGCCTGTGGTGGAAGGTGTGTCAGAGGCCTTTTATACTGTTTCTACTCTGTGAAAATTGATGCCATTTTAGTGGTGACTGACAATTAGTTTTTGAAATGCGAAGACTGCAAGTTGGGTCTCCATCTGGTGGTTTGCCTGTGGTAGAAGCTGTGTCAGAGGCCTATTATAATATTTCTATTCTGTGGAAATTGATGCCACTTTAGTGATGTGTAACAATTATTTTTTGAAATGTAGAGACTCCAAATTGGGCCTCCATCTGATGGGTTGCCTATAGTAGAATGTGTGTCAGAGGCCTATTATACTGTTTCTACTCTGTGAAAATTGATGCCATATTAGTGGTGTCTGACAATTATTTTTTGAAGTGTGGAGACTCCAAATTGGGTCTCCATCTGGTGGGTTGCAGATGTAAGTAGGGCTCCCATACAGGCAAGCCTGCACTTACTTTCAGTCAACTACCTGTGTCACTTTCCTTGCATTTTTCTACCAACAGTACTGTATGAAACTGATGTTTGTGCCATCTGATTGTGGCTAGAATAAAAAAAATGGATGTGTTGCATGAGTTATCAGGTCTCCCAGCTAAGAAGGCTTATACCGCTCCTTTAACCACCAGATCCTCATTGAAACTTCAATTCCAAGCTGGAAATGCTGGGCCAGACCATGATCCCTCATGCATGGCCCATGGCTGACTGCTGCTGTTCCATTTCTACTGTGGGTCAATTGATGCCACTTTTCATGGTTTCTGCCCATAATTTAAGCTGTTTGTCACCCCTTAAGGTGTTGTGTATGCGTTTGGTTTGGCCTCCCATTGAATCTAATGGGTTACGTGTACGTTCGTTGAACCGTTCAGCGAACATCTAAACATTCAGCGAATCGAACCAAACCAAACCTTGAAAGGTTCGTTCATCTCTAAATACAAGCCATGAAACATATTTACCAGTCGTGCACTAGCACCTTGTAGATTATTTCACCTTAGCCCTTGAGATCAGATTGATTACCTTAAATACTATAAGTGTAGTCTGTACTGTCTAAATATAATATTATTATATATTTATTCATCACCAGCATTTTATGAAATTAATTGTTTACAATGAGGATTCATATCATCCTCCCCACTACATACAGGTGCTTCTCACATAATTAGGAGGGTAAGTTAAAGAAGCTGGCTGTTCACAGAGTGCTGTATCCAAGTATATTAATGGAAAGTTTAGTAGAAGGAAAAATTGTGGTAGAAAAAGGTGCACAAGCAACCGGGATAACCGCAGCCTTGAAATGATTGTTAAGAAAAGGCCATTCAAAAATTTGGGGGAGATTCACAAGGAGTGAACTACTGCTAAAGTCATTGCTTCAAAAGCCACCACATACAGACTTATCCAGGACATGGGCTACAAGTGTTGCATTCCTTGTGTCAAGTCACTCATGACCTATAGACAGTGCCAGAAGCATCTTACCTGGGCCAAGGAGAAAAAGAACTGGACTGTTGTTCAGTGGTCCAAGGTGTTGTTTTCAGACGAAAGTAAATTTTGCATTTCATTTGGAAATCAAGGTCCCAGAGTCTGGAGGAAAAGTGGAGAGGCCACAATCCAAGCTGCTTGAGGTGGCTTTGCTGAATATCCTGTTTTATGTTTATTTAATAAAGTACTATTTTCTATTACATAGTGTTTGGGTGTTTGATCGTTTGTTTTCTATGGTAGTTTATCTTGAGGTGTAGTGTGAAGATTCCACAATCAGTGATGGTTTCAGGCGCCATGTCATCTGCTGGTGTAGGTCCACTGTGCTTTATCAAGACTAAAGTCAGTGCAGCAATCTACCAGGAAATTTAACACCTCAGCAGTGCCACAGGCTGATAGCCTCCATGCCACACCGCACTGAAGCAGTAATTAATGCAAAAGAGGTCCCGACCAATTATTGAGTGCATTTACTGAACATAAATTTCAGTAGGCCAACATTTCTCATTTTAAAATCATTTTTCAAGCTGGTGTTATAAAGTATTCTAATTTACTGAGTTAATGACTTTTGGGTTTTCACTGGTTGTAAGCCATAATCATCAACTTTAACATTAACAGAAATAAACAATTGAAATAGATCACTCTGTTTGTAATGACGCTATATAACATATGAGATTCACTTTTTGTACTGAAGAACGGAAATAAATTAGCTTTTTGATAATATTCTAATTTTGTGAGAAGCACTTGTATATGTGGACTTATAGCTATTAATACCTGAGTCTTTTCTCTAAACTTTATATATTATTTTTATGTATTATGTTTTATGCCTGGTTTGTATATAATTTAATAAACTTTGTGGAATTAATTATGAGAGTGTGGACTATTGACATGGACTGTGGACATGTTCTTGTAGGAATTATTATGTTGGGAGGAAACTTGTGCTGGCTGTCTATGAAAGTATATGTCTGCATATACCTAATTGGTTACACCATGTTAGCAGAAATCAATGGGCTGGAAAGAGGTTGCTGCTATGGTAGAAGTTAACCTTTCTCCTGGAATGTAACTACTGCGCATTCTCGGCCTAGATATGGAAACTGGGGTCCCTGGAAACAAGTCATACACCAGTATTCCCCAACTCTGGTCGTCAAGAGCCGCCAACAGGTCACGTTTTCTGTTTTTCCTTAGTATTGCCAGGTGATAATTGCATTACATGGAAAGGCAATAATTCCATCACCTGTGCAATTCTAAGGAAATCCTGAATACATGACCTGTTGGTAGCTCTTGAGGACCGGAGTTGGGGAGCACTGCTATACACTATAAATATATAAGATGTCATTGCATGAGAATGACAGCAGAGAGAAAATGCAAGTCAAATGTAAATATACTTATTTTCATGCTGTATAAATAATTAAAGCAATTTAAGAACTTAAGAATACCCCTTTAAGATCACTGGCACTGGAATAAACTGTAATATTTACCAGTGTATTAAAACAAAATTAATAAAAGTTATATATATATATATATACAATATATATATATATATATATATATATATATATATTAATTATTCAGATAACAGCTATTATTATTATTATAAGGTGTGATATTCTAAACAATATTTGATATCTACTATATAATTGTCTAAGGGTCACTTCCGTCTGTCTGTCTGTCTGTCACGGATATTCATTGGTCGTGGCCTCTGTCTGTCCTGGAGATCCAAGTCGCTGATTGGTCACGGCAAAACAGCCACGACTAATCAGCGACGGGCACAGACCGGAAGAAAATGGCCGCTCCATACTCCCCGCAGTCAGTGGCCGCTCGCTCCATACTCCCCGCTCCATACTCCCCGCGGCGCAGTCAGTGTCCCCGGCGCCGCTCCATACTCCCTGCTCCATACTCCCCGCGGTGCAGTCAGTGTCCCCGGCGTCTGCTCCATACTCCCCGCTCCATACTCCCCATGGCGCAGTCAGTGTCCCCAGCGCAGCTCCATAATCCCGCTCCATACAACTCATGGCACAGTCAGTGTCCCCGGCGCCCGCTCCATACTACCCGCTCCATACTCCCCACGGCGCAGTCAGTGTCCCCGGTGCAGCTCCATACTCCCCGCTCCATACAACCCGCGGCGCAGTCAGTGTCCTCAGCGCCTGCTCCATACTCCCCGCTCCATACTCCCTGATCCATACTCCCCGCAGTCAGCGCCCGATCCATACTCCCCTCCGGTCACCGCTCACACAGGGTTACTGCCAGCAGTAACAGACCGCGTTATGCTGCGGGTAACGCACTCCGTAACTGGTGCTATTAACCCTGTGTGCAGCATCAATAGTAAAAAGATGTAATGTTAAAAATAATAAATAAAAAAAAAACCTGCTATTCTCACCTTCCGTTGTCGGACGATGCACTCGCGCTGGCCGCCATCTTCCGTTCCCAGAGATGCATTGCGAACTTACCCAGATGACTTAGCGGTCTCGCGAGACCGCTAAGTCATCTGGATAATTTCACAATGCATCCTGGGAACGGAAGATGGCGGACGCATCGCACAGCTTCGCTGGATTCTAGGGGTGAGTATATAACTATTTTTTATTTTAATTATTTTTTTAACAGGGATATGGTGCACACACTGATAAAAACTGCATGGGCAGTGTTATATACCTACATGACTGGGCAATATACTACGTGACTGGGCAATATACTACGTGACTGGGCAATATACTACGTGACTGGGCAATATACTACGTCGCTGGGCAATATACTATGTTGCTGGGCAATATACTACATCGATGGGCAATATACTACGTCGCTGGGCAATATACTATGTGACTGGCCAATATACTACGTGACTGGGCAATATACTACGTCGATGGGCAATATACTACGTCGCTGGTCAATATACTATGTGACTGGGCAATATACTACGTGACTGGGCAATATTCTACATGACTGGGCAATATACTACGTGACTGGGCAATATACTAGGTGGCTGGGCAATATACTACGTGACTGGGCAATATACTACGTTGCTGGGCAATATACTACGTGACTGGGCAATATACTACGTCACTGGGCAATATACTATGTGACTGGGCAATATACTACGTCGCTGGGCAATATACTATGTCACTGGGCAATATACTACGTGACTGGGCAATATACTACGTGGCTCTGTGCTGAATACTACATCGCTGGGCAATATACTACGTGGCTGGGCAATATACTATGTGGCTGGGCAATATACTACGTAACTGGGCAATATACTACGTGACTGGGCAATATACTACGTGACTGGGTAATATACTAAGTGGCTGTGCAATATACTATGTCGCTGGGCAATATACTACGTGACTGGGTAATATACTACGTCGCTGGGCAATATACTACGTGACTGGGCAATATACTACGTGGCTGTGCAATATACTACGTGACTGGGCAATATACTACGTGGCTGGGCAATATACTACGTGACTGGGCAATATACTACGTGATTGGGCAATATACTACATGACTGGGCAATATACTACGTCGCTGGGCAATATACTACATGACTGGGCAATATACTACGTGGCTCTGTGCTGAATACTACGTCACTGGGCAATATACTACGTGGCTGGGCAATATACTATGTGGCTGGGCAATATACTATGTAACTGGGCAATATACTATGTGACTGGGCAATATATTACGTGACTGGGCAATATACTACGTGGCTGTGCAATATACTATGTGACTGGGCAATATACTACGTGGTTGGGCAATATTCTACGTGGCTGGGCCATATACTACGTGGACATGCATATTCTAGAATACCCGATGCGTTAGAATCGGGCCACCATCTAGTTATCAATAACAGTCTTCTAAGTGTATTGCCAAAATAGACTATATATCTGCCACTTCAGCAGTTTTCTTTTTCTCCTCATATATACTGTTTAATAAAAGAAAATGACTAATGTGGTGATTGAAGTTATAATAAATTTGCACTTTGTCAATAAGCAACAGTCATTGGTAAGCTTTAATTTCCCCATAAAATGACAGTATTTTCTGTATGAGTGATGTTGAAAATGCCCTGAAGGTTACGTGTATTGTTTTAAGTACTGTACATTGTATACCTGAAATCTATTGTCTCTGGCCTCTGTGAAGTACTCCTGGCACACCGAAATCACATTTTTTACTTGTGGACCACACCACCGAAATATCACACTTGCTATACTGTATATCGACTGTTTTTAACATGTCATTTTTACTTTCATCTATCCACCCATTCACAAATCATTTTACTGTACATGATAATGAGGGTAGAATCATAGAATTTTAAAAAAGTTGTTTTTAGTGGGTGCATATTTATCTATGCAGTAAGCTTTGGTCTGGTCTCATGCCAATGTACCAGACATGATTATAGCACCACTAGATGGTGACCCGATTCCAACGAATCGGGTATTCTAGAATATGTATTTATGTATGTATATAGCAGCCGCATAGTATATAGCACAGGCCACGTAGTATATAGGAGCCATGTAGTATATAGCAGACAAATACTACGTGGCCTGTGCTATATACTATGTGGCTGCTATATACATACATATTGTAGAATACCTGATGCGTTAATACAGGCCACGCAATATATAACAGTGGCCACGCAGTATATAACACAGCCACGTACTATATAACACAGCCCACGCAGTATATAGCAGCCACACAGTATATAACACAGGCGACGTAGTATATAACACAGGTCACGCAGTATATACCAATGGTCACGTAATATATAGCACAGCCCACGCAGTATATAGCAGCCACGTAGTATATAACACTGCCCATGCAGTATATAACAGTGGCCACATAGTACAGTTAAGTCCATATATATTTGGACAGAGACAAAATTTTTCAAATTTTGGTTATAGACATTACCACAATGAATTTTAAACAAAACAATTCAGATGCTGTTGAAGTTCAGACTTTCAGCTTTTATTTGAGGCTATCCACTTTAATATTGGATTAAGGGTTTAGGAGTTTCAGCTCCTTAACATGTGCCACCCTGTTTTTAAAGTTACCAAAAGTAATTGGACAATTGACTCCAAGGCTAGTTCATGGACAGGTGTGGGCAATCCCTTCGTTATGTCATTCTCAATTAAGCAGATAAAAGGCCTGGAGTGGATTTGAGGTGTGGTGCTTGCATTTGGAAGGTTTTACTGTGAAGTAAACATGCGGTCAAAGGAGCTCTCCATGCAGGTGAAACAAGCCATCCTTAAGCTGTGAAAACAGAAAAAAACCATCCGAGAAATTGCTACAGTATTAGGAGTGGCAAAATCTACAGTTTGGCACATCCTGAGAAAGAAAGAAAGAAAGAAAGCACTGCTGAACTCATCAATGCAAAAAGACCTGGGCGCCCACGGAAGACAACAGTGGTGGATGATCGCAGAATAATCGCCATGGTGAAGAGAAACCCCTTCACAACAGCCAACCAAGTGAACAACACTCTCCAGGAGGTAGGCGTATCAATATCCAAATCTACCATAAAGAGAAGACTGCATGAAAGTAAATACAGAGGGTTCACTGCACGGTGCAAGCCACTCATAGGCATCAAGAATAAAAAGGCTAGACTGGACTTTGCTAAAAAAACATCTAAAAAAGCCATCACAGTTCTGGAAGAACATTCTTTGGACAGATGAAACCAAGATCAACCTCTACCAGAATGATGGAAAGAGAAAAGTATGGCGAAGGCGTGGTACAGCTCATGATCCAAAGCATACCACATCATCTGTAAAACACGGCGGAGGCAGTGTGATGGCTTGGGCATGCATGGCTGCCAGTGGCATTGGGTCACTAGTGTTTATTGATGATGTGACACAGGACAGAAGCAGCCGAATGAATTCTGAGGTATTCATAGCCATACTGTGTGCTCAGATCCAGCCAAATGCAGCCAAACTGATTGGTCGTCGTTTCATACTACAGATGGACAATGACCCAAAACATAAAGCCAAAGCAACCCAGGAGTTTATTAAAGCTAAGAAGTGTAATATTCTTGAATGGCCAAGTCAGTCACCTGATCTCAACCCAATTGAGCATGCATTTCACTTGTTAAAGACTAAACTGCAGACAGAAAGGCCCACAAACAAACAGCAACTGAAAACCACCGCAGTAAAGGCCTGGCAGAGCATCAAAAAGGAGGAAACACAACGTCTGGTGATGTCCATGAGTTCAAGACTTCAAGCAGTCATTTTTCAATTAAGTACTAGAAATGAACATTTTATTTAAAATTATTTAATCTGTCCAATTAATTTTGGTCCCTTTAAAAACAGGGTGGCACATGTTAAGGAGCTGAAACTCCTAAACCCTTCATCCAATTTTAATGTGGATACCCTCAAATGAAAGCTGAAAGTCTGAACTTCAACTGCATCTGAATTGTTTTGCTTTAAATTCATTGTGGTAATGTCTATAACCAAAATTAGAAAAATGTTGTCTCTGTCCAAATATATATGGACTTAACTGTATATAGCACGCAGTATAGAACATAGCCCACATAGTATATAGTACAGCCACGTAGTATATAACACTGCCCACGTAGTATATAACACTGCCCACATAGTATATAACACTGCCAATGTAGTATATAGCAGCCACGCCATATCTAACACAGCCCACATAGTATACAGCAGTGTGGGCACCATATCCCTGTTAAAAAAATAATTAAAATAAAAATAGTTATATACTCACCCCTGGAATCCAGCGAAGCTCCGGCGATACGCGCACAGCTGCCGCCATCTTCCGTTCACAGGATGCATTGAGAAATTACCCAGATGAATTAGCGGTCTCGCGAGACCGCTAAGTCTTTTGGGTAATTTCGCAATGCATCGCCGGGAATGGAAGATGGTGGCAGGCGCGTGCGACTCGGCGGACTATGGAGGGTGAGAATAGCAGGTTTTTTGGTTTTTTATTATTTTTAACATTACATTTTTTTACTATTGATACCGCATAGGCAGCATCAATAATAAAAGGTTGGGGACACACAGGGTTAATAGCAGCAGTTACGGAATGCGTTACTCACGGCATAACGCGGTCCGTTACCGCCGGCATTAACCCTGTGTGAGTGGTGACTGGAGGGGAGGATGCGGGCGCCAAGCACTGACTGCGGGGAGTAAGGAGCGGCCATTTTCTTCCGGACTGTGGCCGTCGCTGATTGGTCGTGGCTGTTTTGCAGCGACCAATCAGCGACTGGGATTTCCATGATAGACAGAGGCCACAACCAATGAATATCTGTGACAGACAGACAGAAGGACAGACGGAAGTACCCCTTAGACAATTATATAGTAGATATCTATGCCTTAAGCATCTTTATTTTACTCTACACATTCATCAAGTCTGGTGCTGATGCTAAAATTATAAAGTAAACTTGGTTCTGCGTCTGTGCCTCAGTTTTGATACTGTATCTATGTAGTTAGCTTGCTTCCGTTATAGTGAAGTCGGTTCTGGTATGTACTGTATGTAGTAGTTTATGTAGTAAACACATTTGTTATGTACTACTGTAGCCTATGCAGTATGCCCATTTATACTGCACTTATTCAGTTACCATAATTAATGTTGTAATTTGAAGTTTTCAACCTCACTACCCCTTAACGAGTTTGTCAAACCTGGAATATTGATTGTGTTTTGAAACGATATGCCATAAATATCTAATAAATTTGGATCACAATGGCTATCTATGAGATACCTACCAGATCAAGTATTGTCGGGAATGGAAAAGTGAACAAATTTATAGCTTTATGAAAGGAAAATAGGAGCTGCTAAGAATGCTTGCTTCCCATTCTCTGCAATGCAAGTAACAAGAATATTTTATATCCCATGTACAGGTAATGAATTGTTTTTAAAAACAAAATGTGAGTGTATTCTGCAGAGAAACTCTCTAGATTATGAATATTGGCTTAATATTTTGGAATATTCACATTTTCACCTTGCAAGACACTATAAAAAGTACAGGTACAGGTGAGCACACATGCTTCATTAATGAGGATATTTACCAAGTCTTTTACAGTAAAAAGTCACTGATAAGCCCATGGGAGTGTCCAAACAAATGTTAGTTTAAAGGGCAAGTAAATGAAAAAAAGAAAGAAAAGAAAACTGACAAAGGTAAAAAAAAGTTTCCTAATTTTAGCACATAGAATACATTTAGTTCAGAAAAAACTCCTTTGTCTTTCTTGAGGCCATTTATAGAAGCATAGATAATCGCGACCGTGCTGATAATGTTCTGTGGTGACAAAATTATTGTTTTTGACAAGCGAAATCTGAACTTAAAGAGATTTTGTTACCACAAACCACATTCCTTTTTCTTGCACCTTATCAATATGTAAAGGGCCTCACATTCATGCAGACGTCAGGTCAAAATGTTTGTCTTGTGCAATCCCGCCATGTCCAGAACCTGCTCACAAGCAACCATTGCAAGAAATGGAGACAGAACTGGAGATTTTTGGTTAATGCAAGACCTTATAGCTTTTTTTTCAAAATGAACAAAATCTGCAGGGCATGACGAGATGGCAAACATCAGAATTTAGAACAAGATTCTTGCATTGGTTACATCCTGGAAGGCTGCTATTTAAAAAAAATAATATTTAACCCCTTCATTACCGGAGGTACTTTCATTTTTGCATTTTCGTTTTTTGCTACCCTTCTTCCCAGACCCATAAATTTTTATTTTTCAGTTAAAATGGACATGTGAGGGCTTGGTTTCTGCGGGACAAGTTGTGCTTTTGAATTACACAATTGATTTTAACATATTGTGCACTGGAAAACGGGAAAAAAAGTGCGGTGAAATTGTAAAAAAAAGTGAGATTCCACAGTTGTTTTTTTTTTTTTTTACCTTGTTCACTAAATGCTAAAACTGACCTGCCGTTATGATTATCCAGGTCATTATGAGTTCATGGACAGCAAACATGTCTAGGTTATTTTTCATTTAAGTGGTAAACTTTGGTAAAAAAAAATGGCTCCATTTTCCAAGACCTGTAGCGTCACCATTTTTTGTGATTTGGGGCTGTGTGACAGCTTATTTTTTGCATGCCAAGCTGACGTTTTTAATGATAACATTTTTGATCACCCGTTATTGCATTTTATTGCAATGTAGCAACGACCAAAAAAAACCCATAATTCTGGCGTTTTTAATTTTTTTTCTCACTACGCCGTTTAGTGATCAGGTTAATTTTTGTTATATATTGATAGATCGGGCGATTTTAAATGCGGAGATAGCAAATATGTGTATATTTCTTTTTTTATTGTTTTATTTTGAATGGGTGAAAGGGGGGTGAAGGGGGTGAAGGGGTGAAGTTTTATACTTTGACATTTTTTAAATATTTTTAAAAACCTTTTTTTTACTTTTTGCATGCTTCTATAGTCTCCATGGGGGACTAGAAGCTGAAGTTGTATGATCAGCTCTGCTACATACAGGCGATGATCAGATCACCTGTATGTAACAGAAATGCTCACTTGCTATGAGAGCCGACCACCGTACAGTCCATATGATGACAGCCCCTTTGCCTTTGGATCGGAGACCCTGTAAGCAGGTTGCGGGATGCAGTGTCAGGCAGGAGGCAGAGTAAGGGTTAACAAAGTATAACAATTTAATTTAACAATGAGGTACTCCTCGCAGGGAGGTAAACAGTTAATTGGTAAGAAAAGTGCAAGATTAATGAAAAATGAAACAAGGGTAGCCGCAGTTCTTTCATCAACTTATTGTGTCAGAGGTTTCTTGGGCTGCAGATGATGTTTTGAAGACTGTAGCGCTGACAACAGTTGGTGCGATGTTTCTCCAACGAGGTCCTTAGACAATGGTCTGCTTTCTGGTGGCAGCGGTTGGTTTCCACTACCTTCCGCTGAGCCCCTAGTTCATAAACTTGTGCAGCTAAAGTCAGTGAAGCTGCATGCAATCCTGGATCCTAGAAGAGTGGTGTGACACTATCCGTCAATGAGGGCAGCAGTGAACAGTCCTGCACTCTGCCCTGGCTCTTAGGCTGACATGTGGCACTTAGCTGAAGAGGGCTTCCGGCTCTCTCCCTGTTAATGCAGTGGGCTCTGGTAGCATCCTGGCATCAGATCAGCCATGTGTCGTTGCAGCCCGGCTGCACACCCCACGGAGCATGCTGCGCACACACCTTGCCTCTCTCACTGCTGGTGGGAAAACTGTGTGACGCTGCGCGTACTGTCCCTTTTAACTGCGCCCCTGGCTTCCGGGTCAGAGCTTCTTTGTGAGCCTTTTTGCCTTCCCCCAGACAATATGGGATGCAGCCTCAACAGTTCCAGACCTGGTTTAGTACAGGTTACCCGCAGTCCAGTCTTCCTCCTTACCTTCCCCCTTTCCTTTAGGTCGCCATTCCACGGGAGAGAGTTCTTGCAGTAGGTGTTGGCACTCTTACATTTCTTGGGCAATCCACTGCCAAATAAACTGACCCTATTCATAATGGTTAGGGGGTTTCCCAGCGATCATCCGTTCTGTGCGTCGTAGGTCAGGATGAGTGATGGAGTCAGGTTGAATAGTGGAAGGCGGAGGTGCGCCTGGTTCCGATGGAACAGCCATTTCTGGAGTTTCTGACCGACATATTTCCCCTGGACTAGAGGCCGGTGAGCTTTACAACTCTGAGGACGATGCAACTGGTTCTTCCTCATCGTAGTCAAAAGGCTAGGCACCTCAATAGGGTCAGATTCTCTCTCCTCCTTCTCAGGGTCCCACAAATGGTAGGGACACAACATTTTGTGGTGTATTATGCAAGTAGGCGCTTCTTCTCCACCTTCAAGTTGAATCTCATACACCGAACCAGCATTGTCAACTCGGCGTTTCACCCAAAATGGAATTTTCTCCCATCGGTATTCTAGCTTGTCCCATGGCCTCTTGTCCCATGGCTTCTTGTCTCGGACCAGCTCCTGATCTCCCATGTTTAGGGCTGTCCCTTGGAGGGATGGTGCTTCATGGTGCTCGAGTTCTCGGAACTTAGTCTGTACCAGCCGGTGAAGAGTCTGCAACTGGTGTCTATGTTCTCGAACCCAGAAAGACACCACTGTCCATGGGTAGTCTTCTTCTGGTTCCAACTCCAGCTCGGTGATTTCTCATCCATTCCACCCAAATAGGAGAGTATGCAGGGTGTATCCTGTCATGCGGTGCACCCAATTGTTGTACACCCAGACCAATTCAGCCACTTACTCGGGCCAATGGACTTTCCGATCCTCCTCCAATGTTCTCAGCATCTGAATCAGTGTCCGGTTAAAGCGTTCACATGCTCCATTCCCTTGAGGATGATAGGGCGTCGTTCTTGACTTCTCAATTTGGTATAAATGGTGTAACTCTTCCATCCCTTGGCCTTGAAAAATGGCACCTTGGTCTGAATGAATTTGCTTTGGGCAATCATACACCCGGATGAATTCCGGACAGATAGCCTGTGCAGCTGACTCGGCAGCCTGATCTCAGGTCGGAGTGACCACCGCAAACTTGTTGAAATGATCGGTCATCACTAGACAATGTTCATAGCCAAAATGAGCGGGTCCCACAGTCAAAGAGTCGATCATCAGTAATTCCAAGGGAGCAGAGGTCACAATGGTCTGGGTGGGAACTCTCTGCTCCAGAGGTTTAGCCAATTCACAGCTTCAGCATCGCTGGGAGGCCTCCTCTACTGCAGTCCTCAAGCTAAGGTGATAAACCAACTTCTGTAGCCACTCAAACGTCTTCTCTGGACCGATGTGAGCCCCCTCTCATGAGCCTCCATTGCCACTATACCAATCAACTTCTCGGGGAGTACCACTTGCCAGGTGGTCACCAGCTCACATACCAACTGCACTTTTCAATACAGTAAGCCATCTTTCAGTTGGAATCTTTCCCATTGTCTGAGAATCTGCAGAGCCCCTGGGGACAGGGCACCTCTTTCATCTCAGCTGGGGAGCTACCCACTGTCTCAGTTGAGCAAGTTCCTTATCTTCCTCCTGCAGCAGCACTCAGTCATCTCGAGGTTGTCCCAGCACCTGTCCTCCAGATGCCTCGCCGATCTGTTCCTGCATTGCCACCAATGACCTGGCAAAGTCCCGGAAGCCAGGAATCTGTTCTGCCTCTAACTCTTCGTCCCAGTCATGTCCTGGCCTCTCATGAGTCACTTGGGACAGAGCATCAGCATGTGTATTTTCAGCTCACAGCCCATGTAGACTCCCGTCAGTGTGCAGAATGAAGGGCTGGGAGAAGTCTGCATAGGCCAGTATCAGAGCTTCTGTCAGGGACATCCTCCTGGCTACTTCCCCACTGGATGGTCCGATTCTTCGCACCAGACGGCACTCCTTTAAGTAACTCTAACAACGGATTGGTGATGCGAGTGAAATTCTCCATGAACCTTCGGTAGTATCCAGTGAGCCCCAGAAAGGCCCGAACATCCTTCACCGTCTTCGGGGTGGGCCAGTCCTGGACTGCCCCTGTAACGGGGTCTACCAAGCTGGGGTACCTCTTTCAGTACCACCCCGTGTTTCAGGAGGTCCACTCTGCTTTTGCTGGATTCTGAATGAAGGACACTGGCTGGAATTCCTTGATTACGTGAGAGCATATAAAAGCTGACTGCTACTCCACGAATTTCCAGTCTAAAAAAACACACTTTATTTACAACACACAGAATATATAACACAGATACACAGGGCAGGCCAATAGAAAAAACAGGCCAGACATACATTACAATAGCCGCAGGGGGCCGGAGCCTGCTGGTATTTACTGTGGGAATTACAAAGGTGGGGGAGGTCAGAAGGAGAATATCTTGTCCCCTCTGCCCAGGGGCGCAGCCTGTGGACTGATGCATTTCACATGGAACCTATTATACATAATATATATAGCATAACATATTCTTGGTGCTGGGTGTTCTGTAACACGGCTCCCCTTTTCAGCGACGCGATCGGCATACACAGTCTGATCCTTAACGGATCGGTTTGGGGATGTCCGATGTTTATGAAGTTGGTACAAGTTCCGTTTGTTGACTTAGTCCATCGGCATTATCGTTTTGTTTGCCGGGTCTGTAGTGGATGGTGAAGTCCAGAGGTTGTAAGGCTAAACTCCACCGCAGTAATCTAGCATTGCCTCCGGAGACCCAATTAAGCCAGACTAGGGGATTATGGTCCGTTAGGAGGGAAAACTGTCGTCCATACAAATATGGTTGTAACTTTTTGAGTGCCCATACTATTGCCAGGCACTCCTTCTCGATGGCCGCATAGCTCACTTCACGGGGCAGTAGTTTCTGACTCAGGTAAGCTATCGGGTGTTCTTGGCCGTCCGGCCCGACTTGACTTAGTCCTGCCCCCAATCCAAACATAGAAGCATCTGTGTGAACAAGGAAACGTTTAGTTGGATCGGGTGCGGCCAATACAGGGGTATTGCTGAGGGCGTCCTTTAGCTGGCGGAAGGCTTCCTCACACTCTGGGGTCCAGGTTACCTGGCGGGGTTGGTTCTTACGGGTCAGATCAGTGAGGGGCTTGGCCACGCTGCTGTAATTGGGAACAAATTTCCTGTAATACCCCGTTGTCCCTAGAAACGCCATGACCTGGGTTTTAGTGCGTGGGGTGGGCCATTTGGCTATGGCCTCAATCTTGGCTGGTTCTGGTCTCTGTTTCCCACTTCCCACCCAATGCCCTAAATACTGAACCTCTGCTTTGGCCATGTGACACTGGTTTGGGTTCAGGGTGATTCCGGTCTTGTGGATCCTGTCTAATACTGTCTCTAGGTGATATAGATGCTCTTCCCATGTCGTGCTGTAGATGGCAATGTCATCCAGGTAGGCACACGCATAGTCCTGGAGACCATCCAGAAGCCGGTCAGCCAGCCTATGGAAGGTCGCAGGGGCAGTCTTCATCCCAAATGGCATAACTCGAAACTGGAATAAGCCAAACGGGGTGACAAATGCCGACTTGGGAATAACATCAGGACTAAGGGGAATCTGCCAGTAGCCTTTGCATAGATCGATGGTGGTCAAATACTTTGACACCGCCAGCCGATCTAACAACTCATCCACACGCGGCATGGGATACGCATCCGTCACTGTTTTCTCATTGAGCTTACGATAGTCTACACAAAACCATGTAGTCCCATCGTTCTTGGGCACTAAAACTACGGGGGATGCCCAGGGACTATCTCTTGTATCTCTTGTCGCATCCCTTCTCGTACAGAATCAGGGACGCGGAAGGGGGGTTGTCGCAGGGGGGTCTGATCCTGGGTCTCAACCTTGTGTTGTGCCAGGTGAGTGTACCCGGGTTTCCCCGAAAACATCCTCTGTCACTGCCTCAACAACTCCTCCGCCTGCTGTCTCTCCTGGGGACCTAAGTCTTCACCCCAGTGTACCTGGTCCCATGTTTTAGACTGAGTCCTCTCCCCTAAGACATCAGGCAAGGGAAGTCCGACTAAATCCTCTGCTTCAGGTGCACAGATGGCCACTACCTCTTCAGGGCGCTCCCGATAGGGCTTCAGCATATTCACGTGGAACATGCGGATAACCCTGGGGTCGTCACAATCGGCGACATTATAGGTGGTGTCGGCTATTTTCCCCACTACCTGGTAGGGCCCCTGCCATGCAGCTTGGAACTTGTTCTGCCTAGTGGGCTCTAACACCAGGACCTTCTGCCCTATTTCCAAGGTGCGCTCTCTGGCCCTCCGATCGTACCATACGCGCTGGCACCACTGGGCCACCTGCATGTTCCCACGTACAGCCTGGGTCAGCTCTTGTAGGCGGTCCCGGAATTCCAGCACATAGGGTACAATAGGAACCCCTTCTATGATGCCCTCCCCTTCCCAGTGTTCTAGCACTAAGTCTAGGGGTCCCCTTACCCGTCTCCCGAATACCAGTGCGAATGGGGAGAACCCCGTGGATTCTTGGGGCACCTCTCGATAGGCAAACAGGAGGTGAGGCAAGAATTTCTCCCAGTCCCTGTGGGTCCTGGTAAAAGTCCCAATGAGTTGTTTTAACATCCCGTTAAAGCGTTCACACAACCCATTGGTTTGCAGGTGGTATGGGTCACTTCTAATGGACTTTATGCCGCACAGCTTCCACAGTTGGTTGGTCACCTGTGCTGTAAACTGGGTACCCTGGTCTGAGATAATCTCCCGGGGAAATCCAACCTGTGAGAAAACCTGGAGCAGGGCAGCCGCCACCGTCTCTGCCAGTATGTTAGGCAACGCAACCACCTCTGGATACCGTGTGGCATAATCTACCACTGTCAATATATACCTTTTCCCTGACGGACTGGGTTTGGCTAATGGCCCTATCAGATCGACCGCTACTCGGCTAAATGGTTCATCCACAATGGGGAGGGTGCGTAATTTGGCCTTGCATCGATCTCCCCTCTTGCCAATGCACTGGCAACTGTCACAGGTCTGGCAGTATTGACGAACATCATAGGTTACCCCTGGCCAAAAGAAGTTTTGTGTCAGACGATGCCTGGTGCGACTGACGCCGAAGTGCCCGGCCAAGGGTATGTCATGAGAGATTCGCAGTAACTCCTGCCTATACTTCTTGGGAACTACCAGCTGTCGTTTTATAGTGGTGCTCGTCCCTGTGTGGTGCTGCTCTGTGATCCGGTAGAGGAGTCCCTGCTTCCATATAAACTGTTCCCCTTCCAGTACCCCTCTCCCCTCCTGTGCCTTCCCACAATATCCCTCCAATGAAGGATCCTCAAGTAACTCCCTCTGAAATTCATCAGGGGTGGCCCAAGAAATGTGTCTGGCTATGGGAATACGTGTAGGGCTGGGATGTCTTACCGGGGCCTCCTCTGAGTGTGATTCCGCCTCCGCAGCTCGAGCTTGTCTCCGGGTGGTCACAGGATATGTCTCAGCCAGAGGGGCAACTGAGAAGGCAGACAACATGGGCCCCAAGTCATTTCCCAGCAAAACATATGCAGGCAAATCCTCCATCAAGCCGACCTCAACAAGGCCATCCCCAACTCCCCAGTTCAGGTGAATCCTGTCAGTGGGAAGTCGATGTATGGCTCCCCCTGCTACATGGACTGCCACTGTCTGGTCCATCTTCTCTTGGTCCCAGACGAAATGAGGCTTCACAAGGGTCAAAGTTGCTCCGGAATCTCTTAGTCCCTGCATGCGTTTCCCATTAACCCACACGACCTGTCGATGCTGTTGTCGATTATCTGCCCGGGCTGCCTGCACGGGGTCTACTTCATGCAGCACTTCTTCCATGTCTTCCACCCCTTGGTTAGTTGTCGCCCCCAATGCCGGGTCAGCTGCGCCTTGGTAGCAGTGTACAGCGGCCCGGCGGAAGGTAGCTGTTCCCGCCTTTGGCCACTGGGTATGCTGAGTCCGGTTGGGACATTGTTTTTGCAGGTGGCCCAGCTGACGGCAGGTGTGGCATCGCGCCCCAGGGGAACTGTGGTAGGCCAGGTTTCTAGCTGGTCCCCCTACAATCTTCGGTGGTTTGGGGCCCTCCAGGTCCACGGGCGGACCCCTGGTGACCATCTTTGATCCGGACAACTGAGGCCTCCTGGCGTCATGATGTTCATCAGCCAGACGAGCGGCTTCCTCAAGAGTCATTGGCCGCCTGTCCTGAAGCCATTCCTGTCTCTCGGGGTTTAGTCCATTAAAGAATTGTTCTAACAAGAAGAGCTGGAGGACGTCCTCCTTAGTGGTTGCTTGGCTCCCTTGTACCCACTGTAGCAGTGACCGCCGCAATTTACAGGCCCATTCAGCATGGGTATCGGTTACTCGTTTTATAAGTCCGCGGGACTATTGGTGGTATGCCTCTGGTGTCAGCGCATACCGGGCCAAGATCACTTCTTTGATCCGCTCATAGTCCATACAGTCCTCATCGGATACCGTGCGATAGGCGTCCGCTGCCCGGCCTGTCAGCTTGCTGGCCAGAATCTGAACCCGTTCCTCCGGCTTCACTTAATGAAGGGCACACTGCCACTCAAAGTCCTGCAGAAAGCCATCAATGTCTTCCTCTGCCTCCCCCAACTGTCGGAAGGTAATATACTGGATCTTTTTGTGGCTTACTGTTGAAGGTACCTGGGCGGAGGCCAGAACTCCCCTTGCTTGCTGACTCTCCTCTCTCCACTCTGCCATCTCCATCTTGGCCAGCTCCACTTTGGTCCGCTCTGCCATCTCCATCTTGGTTAGCTCTATCCTGGTCCGCCCGGCCATCTCTTCCTTCAGATCAGTACGCACATCAGCCATCACCTCTCGTATGATCTCTACTGCAGGGTTTGGGCCATAGAACGCCAGTCTGTTCTTTACCTCCCTCTGGAATTCAGTCTCCTCCACGTTCACATTGGGGGGCGCTGCACTGTCGTGTTCCATGATGGCTGCTATCAAATCCGCTTTTGTTTTGTTGCTGGCGATTAACCCTCGGGCTTCCACCAGATCTTTTAGTGTAGTCCACTTTAACTTCTGGTAGTTGTCTTCCATTCATTCCTTTCCTCCTGTAGAAGGGGTATCCCACTGTCTGCCACCAGTGTAACGGGGTCTACCAAGCTGGGGTACCTCTTTCAGTACCACCCCGTGTTTCAGAAGGTCCACTCTGCTTTTGCTGGATTCTGAATGAAGGACGCTGGCTGGAATTCCTTGATTACATGACAGCCTATAAAAGCTGACTGCTACTCCACGAATTTCCAGTCTAAAAGAACACACTTTATTTACAACACACAGAATATATAACACAGATACACAGGGCAGGCCAATAGAAAAAACAGGCCAGACATACATTACAATAGCCGCAGGGGGCCAGAGCCTGCTGGTATTTACTGTGGGAATTACAAAGGTGGGGAAGGTCAGAAGGAGAATATCTTGTCCCCTCTGCCCAGGGGCGCAGCCTGTGGACTGATGCATTTCACATGGAACCTATTATACATAATATATATATAGCATAACATATTCTTGGTGCTGGGGGTTCTGTAACAGCCCCTATCTTCTCATGGGCAGGTTTCACTCCTTCAGCGGATGCAACATGCCCCATATATTTGATCTGCTTGCGGAAAAGGTGGCATTTTTAGGCTTCACCTTCAGGCCATGCTTCTGCAGCTGACTCAACACTTGCTCCAGCTGTCGGAGATGCTCCTCAAAAGTAGCTGCATAGACAATGATGTCATCCAGATAAATGAGGGTAGCCTCAAAATTCAGGTCTCCTAAACACCGCTCCATCAGTCACTGAAAGTTTCCAGGCACATTGGTAAGACCGAAGGGCATTCGGTTGAATTCGAACAACCCCATGGGCAGTATGAACGCAGTGTTTGGCCAGTCCTGCTCAGCTATTTTTGTACTTAATGACGAGGCCAATTTTTACAATTCTGACCACTGTCACTTTTTGAGGTCATAGGTCTGGGAGGCTTCAATGGATTCCACTGATTCTGAGATAAATTTTTCGTGGCATATTGTACTTCATGTTACTGGTAAAATGTCTTTGATATGACTTGCGTTTATGAAAAAACTGAAATTAGGCAAAAATGTAGAAAACTGCAATTTTCAAACTTTTAATTTTTGTGCCTTTAAATTAAAGATTTGTGTCACATAAAATAGTTAATAAATAACATTTCCCACATGTCACCTTTACATCATCACAATTTTAGAAACATAATTTTTTTTGTTAGGACGTTATAAGGGTTAAAAGCTAACCAGTGATTTTTTTTCGGGACTACCTCACATTTGAAGTGAGTTTGGGGGGTTAATATGGCAGAAAACACGCAAAAGTGACACCATTCTAAAAATTACACCCCTCACGATACTCAAAACCATACTAAATAAGTTTATTAACCCGTCTGGTGCTTCACAAGAACTAAAGCAATGTGAAAGGAAAAAAATGAACATTTTACTTTTCACAATAAATTTACATAAGACCCAAACTTTTTTATTTTCACAAGAGTAACAGGATACCCAGTATGTGGGGGAAAGCCACAGTTTGGGCACATGGCAGGGCTCAGAAGGTAGGGAGAAGCATTTGACTTTTTGAATTGCAAAATTGGCTGGAATCAATAGTGTGCACCATGTCGCATTTGGAGACCCCATGATGTACCTAAACAGTAGAAACCCACCAATTCAAATTCCATCCCTAACACAGCCCTAACCCCAACACACCCTAACCCTAATCCCAACCCTAACCGCAACCATAACTCTAACCACAACAATAACCCCAACACACCCCTAACCCTAATCCCAGTCCTAACCGTGATCCCCACCCTAACCACAACCATAACACTAACCATAACCCTAAGCCCAACACCACCCTATCCTCAACACCACAATCCTAACCCCAACACAACCCTAACTCCCACACAACCCTAACCCCAACTCCAACCCTAACCCTAGCTCCAACCCTAACCATAGCCCCAACCCTAACCCTAGCCCAACCCTAACCCTAGCTCTAACCCTGTTGTGAATTCTGCTTTTGGGCTCCCTCCAGTGGTTGTAGGTGGTAATGCAGTTGTCCCTGGATTGCAGTCCTGGTCAGGTGTATCTGCTGATTGTAGTTCTGACTGGGGTATTTAGGTGTGCAGGATTCATTAGTCCTTGCCAGTTGTCCATGGTTGTTGGGAGGTGTTGGACCTCTGTCTGGTTCCTCCTGCCTTGCTGCCAAATCAGCAAAGATAAGTGTCTGGTTTTGTTTCTGTGGCACACATGCTGTGTGCTTGATAATTCAGTGCTATTCATTTGTTTTTTCTAGTCCAGCTTAGATTGTGTCAGTATTTTCTCAGTCTTGTTGGATTCTCAGGAGTTGCAGATATACGTTCCACGTCTTTAGTTAGATGGAGGAATTTTTTGTATTATCTGCTGTGGATATTTTTGGAAGGGTTTTAATACAGACCGCTTAATATTCTGTCCTATCCTTTCCTATTTAGCTAGAGTGGCCTCTTTTGCTAAATCCTGTTTTCTGCCTGCGTGTGTCTTTCCTCTCCTACTCACAGTCAATATTTGTGGGGGGCTGCCTATCCTTTGGGGTTCTGCTCTGAGGCAAGGTAGAATTCCTATTTCCATCTATAGGGGTATTTAGTCCTCCGGCTGTGTCGAGGTGTCTAGGGTTTGTTAGGCACACCCCACGGCTACTTCTAGTTGCGGTGTTAGTTCAGGATTTGTGGTCAGTACAGTTTCCACCTACTCCAGAGAAAGTTTCATGCGGCTCCAAGGTCACCGGATCATAACAAACCCCAACCCTAGCCCCAACCCTAACCCTAATGGAAAAATTCAAAAAAATACATTTTTATTTTTTATTTTATTATTCTTGCCTAACTAAGGGGTTGATAAAGGGTGTTTTATTTGCTATTTTTTATTTTGATCACTGTGATAGGGTCTATCACAGTGATCAAATTAACCAATAGGAAAAATCTCCTATTGTTGTCAAGTACCAGTGGGCAGATCTCGGCAGGCGCACTGCGCTGCGCATGCACCTGCCATTTTCTTCTGGGAAGAAGACACGGAGGGCTGGGGGATGGACCCCAAGGGTCCGAGGATGCCAGAGGTACCGGGGGGGCTCAAAGGAACCAATTTCTCTCTCCTCTGGTATCTCACAGGAGAGAAATAAATGAGAAATCAGACTTTTTTTTAGATCGCCATTATTCGGTGAATAACGGCGATCACAACACTGGGGCCAGTAAAAACCAACCCGAATCATGTTCTCCAGGGTCTCAGCTATGCCCGGTAGCTGAGACCCTGGAGATTTTCCAAACCTGGGGGGACGCTATACCCTTATTTTTCAGTGCCATTAAAAAGCGGCACTGAGGAATAAGTACCCTTAACTGCCGTCATTAAAAGGCATATCGTCAGTCTTTAAGGGGTTAAACTTGAGACAGAGTATGAAACCAAACGTTTTGGCCCACTGACCTTTCTCAAGGATTATCTATAAAATGCATGACCTCTTCACCTTCATAGTTATCTTTATATAGCCAAGATCCTATCTTTTTCCTCTCCATTTTTGAACAACTTTTTCAATGAGAAACGTTTCCGATAATATGAATATAAAAAATTACTTTATATGTACTTAAGAGAAAAGATCTCCTCTTTTATATACAAATATTTCCCCTTAGCATTTTATTTCCTTGATTACTTATACCTTTTTCTTTTCACAGTGTTTGTTCACTTAAAATTGATATGGCGCAATTCAGCATTCCCTATCACATGATTGATTTAGCATTGTTTTATTATTTGTGAAGGTGTTTAATCTCCTTTTTTAGTTTTATCTGATGTTTAACCCCTTAACGACCGCCGATACGCCTTTTAACGGCGGCAGTTAAGGGTACTTAAACCACAGCGCCGTTAATTAACGGCGCTGTGGAAAAAGTGAATAACGCCCCCCAAAGTCGGATTTTCTCTGGGGTCTCGGTTGCCGGGGGTAGCCGAGACCCCAGAGAACATGATTCGGGGGGGTTTTACCAACCCCTGAGTTGCGATCGCCGGTAATTAACCGTTTACCGGCGATTGCAAAAAAAAAACAAAAACACGATTTCCCTTTTAATTTCTCTGTCCTCCGATGTGATCGCACATCAGAGGACAGAGAAATGGGGTCCCCGACAGCCCCCTGATACTCACATGCCTCCCCCGGTGCTCCTGGTGGCTCCCGATGGGGGCCACCATCTTGCTCCGGCAAAAAAATGGCGGACGCATGCGCAGTGCGCCCACCGACCGGCACCAGGAGCATCTTTGGGGTCTCGGCTGCCGGGGGTAGCTGACACCCCAAAGAACATGATCTGTTTTGACCTGTTTTGCGATCACCGGTAATTAACTGTTTACCGGCAGTCGCAAAAAAAAAAAGCGATGTCTAATTCTCTGTCACACATCAGAGGACAGAGAAATAGGGGGATTCGGGGACCCTATTTTACTTACCGGTGTCACTGGGTCCTCCTGCGTCCTCTCCTGCCCACCGGCGTCTTCTTTGGGAAACAAAATGGCGGGCGCATGCCTGTCTGTCGCCATCTGCAGGCTGGCAGGAGAAAGCAGTTGGGGCTAAAATTAGGGTTAGGGTTAGGATTAGGGTTGGGGCTAAATTTAGGGTTAGGGTTGGAGCTAAATTTAGGGTTAGGGTTAGGGTTGGGCTAAATTTAGGGTTAGGGTTAGGGTTGGGGCTAAATTTAGGGTTAGGTTTAGGGTTGGGGCTAAAAATAGGGCTAGGGTTTGGGCTAAATTTAGGGTTAGGTTTCTTTCACACTTGCGTCGGTACGGGGCCGTCGCAATGCGTCGGCCCGACATACCGACGCACGTTGTGAAAATTGTGCACAACGTGGGCAGCGGATGCAGTTTTTCAACGCATCCGCTGCCCAGTCTATGTCCTGGGGAGGAGGGGGCGGAGTTACGGCCACGCATGCGCGGAAGGAAATGGCAGACGCGACGTACAAAAAAATGTTACATTGAACTTTTTTGTGCCGATGGTCCGCCAAAGCACAAATGATCCAGCGCACGACGGACGCGACGTGTGGCCATCCATCGCGATCCGTCGGCAATACAAGTCTATGGGCAAAAAACGCATCCTGCGGGCACATTTGCAGGATCCGTTTTTTGTCCAAACCGACGGATTGTGATGGATGCCAAATGACGCAAGTGTGAAAGTAACCTTAGGGCTAGGGTTGGGGCTAAAGTTAGGGCTAGGATTTGGGTTGGAGCTAAAGTTAGGGCTAGGGTTAGGGTTGGGGCAAAATTTATGGATAGGGTTAGGGCTAGGGTTGGGGCTAAAGTTAGGGCTAGAGTTGCGGCTAAAGTTAGGGTTAGAGTTGGGATTAGGGTTAGGGTTTGGATTAGGGTTGGTATTAGGGTTAGGGTTGGCATTAGGGTTACGCTTGGGATTAGGGTTAGGCTTGGGATTAGGGTTAAGGTTAGGGTTGGGATAAGGGGTGTATTGGGATTAGGGTTAGGTTTGAGGTTAGGGTTGAGATTAGGATTAGTGGTGTGTTGGATTTAGGGTTTTGATTAGGGTTATGGTTAGGGTTGACATTAGGGATGTTTTGGGGTTAGGGTTGTGATTATCGTTAGGCTTGTGATTAGGATTATGGATCGGGTTTGGATTAGGGTTAGTGGTGTGTTGGGGTTAGGGTTGGAGTTAGAATTGGGGGGTTTCCACTGTTTAGGTACATCAGGGGGTCTCCAAACACGACAGACAATTTTGCGCTCAAAAAGTCAAATGGTGCTCCCTCCCTTCTGAGCTCTGCCATGCATCCAAACAGTGGGTTAACCCCACATATGGGGCATCAGCGTACTCGGGATAAATTGGACAACAACTTTTGGGGTCCAATTTCTCCTGTTACCCTTGTGAAAATAAAAACTTGGGGGCTAAAAAATCTTTTTTGTGGAAAAATTTTTATTTTTTATTTTCACGACTCTGCATTATAAACTTCTGTGAAGCACTTGAGCATTCAAAGTTCTCACCACACATCTATATAAGTTCCTTGGGGGGTCTAGTTTCCAAAATGGGGTCACTTGTGGGGGGTTTCTACTGTTTAGGTACATCAGGGGCTCTGCAAACGCAGCATAACGCCCACAGACTATTCTATCAAAGTCTGCATTCCAAAACGGCGCTCCTTCCCTTCCAAGCTCTGCCGTGCGCCCAAGCAGTGGTTTACCCCCACATATGGGGCATCAGCGTACTCGGGATAAATTGAAAACAAATTTTGCAGTCCAATTTCTCCTGTTACCCTTGCAAAAATAAAAATTTGGGGGCAAAAAGATCATTTTTGTAAAAAAAATGTGATTTTTTATTTTCACGGCTCTACGTTATAAACTTCTGTGAAGCATTTGGGGGCTTAAGTTCCTTAAGGGGTCTAGTTTCCAAAATGGTATCAATTGTGGGGGGCTTCCACTGTTTAGGCACATCAGGGGCTCTCTAAACGTGACATGGCATCCAATCTCAATTACAGCCAATTCTGCACTGAAATAGTCAAACGGCGCTCCTTCACTTCCAAGCTCTGCGGTGCGCCGAAACAGTGGTTTACCCCCACATATTTGGTATCGGCGTATTCAGGAGAAATTGCACAACAAAAGTTATGGTTTCATTTCTGTTTTTACACTTGTGAAAATAAAAAAAAATGGTTCTGAAGTAAAATGTTTGCAAAAAAAAAAGTTAAATGTTCATTTTTTCCTTCCACATTGTTTCCTGTGAAGAACGTAAAGGGTTAATAAACTTTTTGAATGTGGTTTTGAGAACCTTATGGGGTGCAGTTTTTAGAATGGTGTTACACTTTGTTATTTTCTATCATATAGACCCCTCAAAATGACTTCAAATGTGATGTGGTCCCTAAAAAAAATGGTGTTGTAAAAATGAGAAATTGCTGGTCAAATTTTAACCTTTACAACTCCCTAACAAAAAAAAAATTTTGTTTCCAAAGTTGTGCTGATGTAAAGTAGACATGTGGGAAGTGTTATTTATTAACTATTTTTCGTGACATATCTCTCTGATTTAAGTTTGAAAATTGCAAAATTTTAAAAATTTTCTCCATATTTCCGTTTTTTTCATAAATAATCGCAAGTAATATCGAAGAAATGTTACCACTAATAAGAAGTACAATATGTCGCGAAAAAAACATTCTCAGAATCAGCGGGATCCGTTAAAGCGTTCCAGAGTTATAACTTCATAAAGTGACAGTGGTCAGAATTGTAAAAATTGGCTCGGTCATTAAGTACCAAATTGGCCCTGTCACTAAGGGGTTAAAGGGACAGTTTTTTTTGTTGTTGCAATATTACGTAAGAATTATTATTTATGTTTTATATAGATAAACATCGAGAAAGGCCAGTGGATAGAAACGTTGGGTGTCATACTCTGTCTCAAGTTTAACTTTCTAATAAATATACCTCTACAGCAAGATCACATATTGTGCCTTAAGGTTTTTTTCTACGATTCATGTCCCTGTATGGTCAGACTCAGCCTTTACACACTACACAGCAGAGACACATTTATAAGGTAATCTGAGCACAGGGACATTTAATTTAAACACATCCAGTTAGGGAAGTTATTATTATTCCAAGATCTATGGATTAAAATCAACTTTTCTTCATGAGAAAACCCCTTTAATGATTATGTTTACTGTTTATGTCAGTGCTGTCTTTACTGGCAATGTTTTAGCTAAACTTCAGCTTAGCTTTTTCCTCTTAGTGACTGCGGCAATTTTGACCTTATAGCCAAATTTTACAATTCTGACCAGTGTCAATTTATGACGTATTAAATCTGGAATGCTTCAACGGATTCCACTGATTAGAAGACTGGTTTTGTCGACATAATGTACTTCATGTTAGTGGTAAAACTTTATTTGTGAAAAAAAACGGAAATTTTGCAATTTTCAAACTTTGAATTTTTATGCCGTTAACCCCTTCCCGACCTGTGATGCCATGTAGGCGTCATGAAAGTCTGTGCCAATCCGACCTGTGACGCCTATGTGGCGTCATGGAGGGATCGCGTCCCTGCAGATCGGGTGAAAGGGTTAAGTCTAATTTCACCCGATCTGCAGGGACAGGGGGAGTGGTACTTCAGCTACATGGCTACAATCGCTCTGATTGGCTGTTGAAAGTGAAACAGCCAATCAGAGCGATTTGTAATATTTCACCTATGAAAACTGGTGAAATATTACATTCCAGCCATGGCCGATGCTGCAATATCATCGGCCATGGCTGGAAACCCTGATCTGCCCCCCCACCACCACCGATCTCCTCCCCAGTCCGCTGTCCTGTGCTCCGCTCCCCTCCGTTGTCCTGTCTGCTTCCCGTCCTCCTGTCCGCTCCCCCGTGCTCCGATCCCCCCATGCTCCAATCTCCCCCCCATACTTACCAAGCCTCCCGGTGTCCGTCCGTCTTCTCCATGGACACCGCCATCTTCCAAAATGGCGGGCGCATGCGCAGTGTGCCCGCCGAATCTGCCGTCTGGCAGATTCGTTCCAGGTACATTTTGATCACTGTGATAAAACTTATCACAGTGATCAAAATAAAAAAAATTGTAAATGAACCCCTCCTTTTATCACCCCCATAGGTAGGGACAATAATAAAATAAAGAAAATATATATTTTTTTACCACTAGGGTTAGGGTTAGAACTAGGGTTAGGGTTAGGGCTAGGTTTAGGGCTAGGGTTAGGGTTAGGGCTAGGGTTAGGGTTAGGGTTAGAACTAGGGTTAGGATTAGAATTAGGCTATGTGCACAAGGTGCGGATTGGCCGCTGCGGATTCAGAGCAGTTTTCCATCAGGTTTACAGTACCATGTAAACCTATGGAAAAACCAAATCCGCTGTGCCCATGGTGCGGAAAATACAGCGTGGAAACGCTGCGTTGTATTTTCCGCAGCATGTCAATTCTTTGTGCAGATTCAGCAGCGTTTTACACCTGTTCCTCAATAGGAATCCGAAAGGTGAAATCCGCACAAAAAACACTGGAGATCTGAGGTAAATCTGCAGGTAAAACGCAGTGCCTTTTACCTGCGGATTTTTTAAAAATGGTGCGGAAAAATCTTACACGAATCTGCAACGTGGGCACATAGCCTTAAGGTTAGGGTTGAAATTAGAGTTAGGGTTGGAATTAGGGCTAGGGTTGGAAATAGGGTTAAGATTAGGCTTGTGGTTAGGGTTATGGTTAGGGTTAGGGGTGTGTTGGGGTTAAAGTTGTGGTTAGTGTTGGGATTAGGGTTAGAATTAGGGTTAGGGTGTTGTGAATTCTGTGGTCGAGCTCCCTCCTGTGGTCATGAGTGGTACTTCGGCTGGTTCTGTCTATGAGCTTCCTCTGGTGGATGTGAGTGGGGCTGCGGCTTCTGAGTTTCCTTCCTCAGGTGGCAAGGTTAAGTCGTTAGGTGCTGCTCTATTTAACTCCACCTAGTTCTTTGTTCCTTGCCTCCAGTCAATGTTCCAGTATTGGTCTTGCTCTCTCCTGGATCGTCTTGTGGCCTGTCTGCCCTGCATAAGCTAAGTTCTGCTTGTGTTACTTTTGTTTGCTATTTTTTCTGTCCAGCTTGTTTTATTGGTTTTTCTTGCTTGCTGGAAGCTCTGGGACGCAGAGGGAGCACCTCCGTACCGTTAGTCGGTGCAGAGGGTCTTTTTGCGCCCTCTGCGTGGTTGTTTGTAGGTTTTTGTGCTGACCGCAAAGTTATCTTTCCTAACCTCGGTCTATTCAGTAAGTCGGGCCTCACTTTGCTAAAATCTATTTCATCTCTGTGTTTGTATTTTCATCTTTACTCACAGTCATTATATGTGGGGGGCTGCCTTTTCCTTTGGGGAATTTCTCTGAGGCAAGGTAGGCTTATTTTTCTATCTTCAGGGCTAGCTAGTTTCTCAGGCTGTGCCCGAGGCGCCTAGGTCTGGTCAGGAGCGCTCCACGGCTACTTCTAGTGTGGTGTGATAGGATTAGGGATTGCGGTCAGCAGAGTTCCCACGTCTCAGAGCTCGTCCTATGTTATTAGTAACTATCAGGCCACTTTGTGTGCTCTTAACCACCAGGTCCATTGTGTTTCTGAACCACCAGTTCATAACATAGGGTTGGGATTAGGGTTATGGGTGTGCTGGGGTTAGGGTTGTGGTTAGGGGTGTGTTGTGGTTAGGGTTGTTATTAGGGTTATGGCTACAGTTGGGATTAGGGTTAGGGTTGTGTTGGGGTTAGTGTTGGAGTTAGAATAGAGGGGTTTCCACTGTTTAGGCACATCAGGGGTCTCCAAACGCAACATGGTGCCACCATTGATTCCAGCAAGATTCCATCTTGCGTTCAAAAAGTCAAATGGTGCTCCCTCCCTTCTGAGCCCTGACGTGCGCCCAAACAGTGGTTTACCCCCACATATGGGGTATCAGCATACTCAGGACAAACTGGGCAACAACTTTTGGGGTCCATTTCTCCTGTTACCATTGCAAAAATAAAAAATTGCTTGCTAAAACATAATTTTGGAGGAAAGAAAAATTATTTTTTATTTTCACGGCTCTGCGTTATAAACTTCTGTGAAGCACATGGGGGTTCAAAGTGCTCACCACACATCTGGGGTCTAGTTTCCAAAATGGGGTCACTTGTGGGGGGGTTTCTACTGTTTAGGCACATCAGGGGCTCTGCAAATGCAACGTGATACCCGCAGACCATTCCATCAAAGTCTGCATTTCAAAACGTCACTACTTCCCTTCCGAGTCCAGACGTGTGCCCAATCAGTGATTTACCCCCACATATGGGGTATCAGCGTACTCAGGACAAACTGGGCAACAAATATTGGGGTCCACTTCTCCTGTTACCCTTGTGAAAATAAAAAATTGCTTACTAAAACATAATTTTGGAGGAAAGAAAAATGATTTTATATTTTCACGGCTCTGCGTTGTAAACTTCTGTGAAGCACTTGGGCGTTCAAAGTGCTCACCACATATCTAGATATGTTCGTTGGGGGGTCTAGTTTCCAAAATGGGGTCACATGTGGGGGGGTTCTACTGTTTAGGCACATCAGGGGCTCTGCAAATGCAACATGACGCCCGCAGACCATTCCATCAAAGTCTGCATTCCAAAAAGTCACTATGTCCCTTCCGAGCCCCGAAGTGTGCCCAAACAGTGGTTCCACCCCACATATGGGGTATCAGCGTACTCAGGACAAACTGGACAACAACTTTTGGGGTCCAATTTCTCCTGTTACTCTTGTGAAAAAAAAATTGCAGGCTAAAAAATAATTTTTGAGGAAAGAAAAATGATTTTTTATTTTCTCAGCTCTGCGTTATAAACTTCTGTGAAGCACTTGGGGGTTTAAAGTGGTCACTGCACATCTAGATTTAGTTCCATGGGAGGTCTAGTTTCCAAAATGGGGTCACATGTGGGGGAGCTCCAATGTTTAGGCACACAGGGGCTCTCCAAACGCGACATGGTGTCCGCTAACGATTGGAGCTAATTTTTCATTCAAAAAGTCAAATGGCTCCTTCCCTTCCGAGCCCTGCCGTGTGCCCAAACAGTGGTTTACCCCCACATGTGAGGTATCAGTGAACTCAGGAGAAATTGTCCAATACATTATAGGATCCATTTTATCCTGCTGCCAATATGGAAATGAACAAATTGTGGCTAAAATCAATTTTTTGTGAAAAAAAAGGACTTTTTCATTTTTACGGATCAATTTGTGAAGCATCTGGAGGTTCAAAGTGCTCACTATTCATCTAAATAAGCTCCTTGGGGAGTCTAGTTTCCAAAATGGGGTCACTTGTGAGGGAGCTCCAATGTTTAGGCACACAGGGGCACTCCAAATGCGACATGGTGTCCGCTAAAGATTGGAGCCAATTTTTCATTGAAAAAGTCAAATGGCGCTCCTTCCCTTCCAAGCCCTGTCGTGCACCCAAACAGTGGTTTTCGCCCACATACAGTATGGGGTATCGGCGTACTCAGGACAAATTGTACAATCACGTTTGGGGTCCAGTTTCTGTTTTTACCCTTAGGAAAATAAAAAAATTGTTGCTAAAAGATCATTTTTGTGACTAATAAGTTAAATGTTCATTTTTTTATGGGGTATCAGCGTACTCAGGACAAACTGGACAACAACTTTTGGGGTCCAATTTCTCCTGTTACTCTTGTGAAAGCAAAAATTGCAGGCTAAAAAATAATTTTTGAGGAAAGAAAAATGATTTTTTATTTTCTCAGCTCTGCGTTATAAACTTCTGTGAAGCACTTGGGGGTTTAAAGTGGTCACTGCACATCTAGATTTAGTTCCATGGGAGGTCTAGTTTCCAAAATGGGGTCACATGTGGGGGAGCTCCAATGTTTAGGCACACAGGGGCTCTCCAAACGCGACATGGTGTCCGCTAACGATTGGAGCTAATTTTTCATTCAAAAAGTCAACATTCCCCCCCACATACAATATGGGGTATCGGCGTACTCAGGACAAATTGTACAATCACGTTTGGGGTCCAGTTTGTTTTTACCCTTAGGAAAATAAAAAAATTGTTGCTAAAAGATCATTTTTGTGACTAAAAAGTTGAATGTTCATTTTTTCCTTCTATGTTGCTTCTGCTGCTGTAAAGCACCTGAAGGGTTAATAAACTTTTTGAATGTGGTTTTGAGCACCTTAAGGGGTGCAGTTTTTAGAATGGTGTCACTTTTGGGTATGTTCAGCCATATAGACCCCTCAAACTGACTTCAAATGTGAGGTGGTGCCTAAAAAAAATGTTTTTGTAAATTTTGTTGTAAAAATGAGAAATCCCTGGTCAAATTTTAACCCTTATAACTTCCTAGCAAAAAAACGTTTTGTTTCCAAAATTGTGCTGATGTAAAGTAGACATGTGGGTAATGTTATTTATTAACTATTTTGTGTCACATAACTCTCTCGTTTAACAGAATAAAAATTCAAAATTTGAAAATTGTGAAATTTTCAACATTTTTGCCAAATTTCCATTTTTTCACAATAAACGCAAAAATTATCGACCTAAATTTACCACTAACATGAAGCCCAATATGTCACGAAAAAAAAATCTCAGAACCGCTAGGATCCGTTGAAGCATTCCTGAGTTATTACTGTCATGTCGGATGCTATTCACACTAGGGGTCCGACAGACAGCGGTATTACCTCATAAAGGGACACTGGTCAGAATTGCAAAAAACGGCCAGGTCATTAAGGTCAAAATAGGCTGGGTCATGAAGGGGTTAAATCAGAGAGATATGTCACACAAAATACTTAATAAATAATATTTCCCACATGTCTACTTTACGTCAGCACAATGTTTTAAACTTTTTTTTGTTAGGAAGTTATAAGGGTTAAAAGTTGACCAGTGATTTCTTATTTTTCCCCAAAAATTTACAAAACCATTTTTTTAAGGACCACATTACATTTGAAGTGACTTTGAGGGATCTATGTGACAGAAAATTCCCCAAAGTGACACCTTTCTAAAAACAGCACCCATCAAAGTTCTCATAATCACATTCAAGAAGTTTATTAACGCTTCAGGTGCTTCACAGGAACTGAAGCACTGTGGTAGGAAAAAAATTAACATTTAACTTTTTTCACCAAAATTTTACTTCAGACCCAATGTTTTTCATTTTCACTAGGATATCAAGCGAAAAATCAACCACAAAATTTGTTGTGCAATTTTTTCTGAGAATGCTGATACCTCATATGTGGGGGAAAATCACTGTTTGGGCATACGGTAGGGCTCAGAATAAAAGGATGTTTTTAATGCAAAACTGGCTGAAACCGAGAGCAGATGCCATCTTGGGTTTGCAGAGCCCCTACTGTGCCTAAACAGTGGAAACCTCCCACAAGTGTCCCCATTTTGGAAACTACACCCATCAAGGATTTTATCCAGGGGTAGAGTGATCAATTTGAACCCACAGGCATGACACAGAACTTGATAACATTAGGTCTTCATATTGAATAAGTTAATGTGTGCACAATGTGAATTTTGGAACACAAATATGACTCTATTGGAATAGATTGTCATATTTGCAGAGGCTCAGTGGTTCAAGAGCAACAAAATTCCACCATAAATGCATTTTTGTAAATTATACCCTGTAATGTATTTATCTAGGGAGGTAGTGAGTAGTTTGATACCACCATTTTTCATGCAAATGATGCAACACAAGTTTAAAAATGTGCAATTTGCTTTTTTTTCACAGTCTCTTTCATGAATCTCTTTTTTGTACATTTAGAGGAACACACCTCAAATTTTATTTCACTAGTTTGTAAAAAATACATCCAGTATGGCACCAATGTGAATACTGGACACACGGCTGTGCACATAACAATAGATGGTGCATCACTGGACCTTTGGGGCAAAATTTATAGAATTCCAGGACCCATTCAAAGCTTACAGAAACATTGAGATACCAAACAAAAAAAAATCCTTCTAGGAATTATTACTCACAGAATGAAGCATGCTCCTAAAAACACATTTGCTGAAGATAAAACTTGTTCTTGCTAACAAAACAGTTGTCTTGCAATTGCGTATCTTGTAGCAGGAAGAATAAATTGTGCTCGAATGAAGGATTAAAATGTGGAGGAAAACCATTTTCTTGCAATTGCATATATTGTTGCTTAAAGAATAAACTGTAATGGAATGAAGGGCAAAATGTGGAGGAAATTGCAGCCAACTATGTGGCAAACCTGAGTTTACTCCAAAGGTGAAATAACACCAACAGGACTAGAATAACAGAGACTTTCAGAGACTGGTCTTACAGAAATCTGCTTAGCTCCATCTATCCCTATATGAGAGACGAAAATTCCAATAGACGTGGTGCACCATAGCAGGCTCCCATCTGCCAAGGTAGGAACCGCTATATGGACAAAACAACCAATCCGCTACAGAATCTTGAAAGTATTGTCTGGTACTGGAGGTTTGTCAAGAACCATGCAGTAAAGCCCATAGTGTATAAGTATGGAACAGCCTCATTATCAGAGATCCTCCATTAAAATTATCAGGCCCGTATCGCTAATATAAAGAATGTATAAGTAATATAAATGAAATCAAAAATTTTGTGTAGCAAGACATAGTCGTAAAAATAGTCAAACTAAGATGAATGGTCAAAAATGTTTATGTGAGTAATCAAGTCCTGGAATTAATTGTCAGTTGTCCTGACATTTTTCAAGAATATTTGTGGGGTCCACATTCTGGAGTACACAGACGTGGGCATGTGGATGACAATTTGTCTGAATAGTAGTTTGGTATGTGATTGATTGAGTCCTGGAATTGATTGTGAAATTGGGTAAATTGTGATTTACTAATAAAATTATTCTCTTCATTAATTACTCCGCAAAAAATACTGTACTGGAGCCCACTAAGCAGAAATTATAAATTACTTGAAAAAAAACCCTAATAATTGTAAGATGTGTGGTAGGTCTCAAAACAGGGGCAGATACAAAGGCCTAGTTGGGATGGGCACATGTGGCAATAGTTCCGGGAATCACTCCTTCTACGTGCTTCTTACAAACCCGTCATCTTTTTTGTGGATACTTTTGGGTGGGACGGGGCAAAGAAAATGACGCTGTGCAAGTTTCCGGACATCCTCAGACTCAAAAGCTTGCTCCTGCTCGAGTCAAATATGAGACACTCAACAATTTTTGTCCTAGAACTGGAGGAAAGTGAGAACTCCGTGTACTGTGCAAAACTGTTGTAGGTAGTAATTTGGATTAGGTAGATTGCTACCTTTTTATACCAGGTCCTGGTCATGTCCCACATACCTCCATATTCTGGAGAGGATGGATTGGTATAGGAGGGTACTGGTATAATAATTGTCAGTGTACACGTGGTATCCTTGATGAAGAAAGGGTGTCATTAGCTCCCAGACAATTTTACATGGGATGCCAATTGTCTCGGGGCAGTTTGGTTGGCTAAATTGGCGTTCCCTACCTTCATATATTTGGAAAGTGGATGTGTACCCTAATGTGCTCTCACACATTTTGTACAGTTTGACGCCCTACTTGGCTCATTTGGAGGGGATGAATTGGCGGAATAACAGATGGCCCTTGTAATTATCAAGGACTCATTAAATGCCTCTATTTGCTCTAGGGTATATGAATTTAGAAATTAATGTTGTACAAGGGTAAATAGGGGTCTCAATTTGTTTAGGCAATGGTAGTTATGGTCAATTCTTAGGGGGACTCGGGAATTATCACTAAAATGGAAGAATCTCATTAGGGCTTCAAATCGGGCTCTGGACATGACATCTGCAAATACAGGGGTACTGTGGACAGATTTTGTTCCCCAGTAGAAGCAGAGTGTGGGTTTCTTTTACTAACTCCATGTTGAGGGTATTGTTAAAAAAATTATTTCAGAGACATTTGTAGGGATCCAGGAACAGGAATGAAAGGCAGTGGGTTTTTGGGAAATGTATTGTCGGGCATATAAATTGGTTTGGTGGGCAATCAATTGTAGGACTTCTGGGTTGATAAAAATTCTGAAAAAAATTAAAGGGCATTAAATTGGTGACATCTTATTTAATTCCAGGGCTGTTAAATAAAGAGTAATTTGAGGAGAAAATGAACTGTCATGATATCACAGTGATGGGGGGACTGCGGGACTTGGTCCTGCCTCTGAAGCATCAGTAGTGACGACCGACCATCGGGCTGTGGGAATCCGTGGAGTCATTGTCACTCACTGAAAACTATGTAATCCTTAACTTCATAAGAGTAGGCTATGTGTGCACATGTGAAAATATTTGCTCTGTTTCTGTCAGAAAACGCAGTGGAATACAGTGCGGTTTTTATGCGGTTTTATGCGTTTTTGAGGCATTTTTTATGTAGATTTTTATGCAGTTTTGTAGGCATTTTTGCAAGCTAAATAAAGATATATTATTTAAAAAAATTGTGATGTCATTTCCTTGTTCAACGTCTTCAGCCAGATACACACACACACACACACACACACACAAGTCACCAGCATATATAGGAGCATTAACATAATTAACCTATATATGCTGTAACAAAACAGCAACTGTTATTAAAATCTGCGTGAAATGCAATATCTGTTTATTTTTCAATTAGTTCATCAGCTCCAGTGCTCTCACTTACGGCACTACCGCTGTGTGAGAACTTTCCCATGCAGCGGTGCCGTAAGTGAGAGCATCGGAGCTGATTAGCTGATGAACTCTGGTGAACTTTCACTGCTGCTCAGTTATACACTGCGGGAGCGATCACCTCCTATCAGTGTATCGCCGGAGGCTGGGTGAGATCGACGTGGGACATTTAAAACTACACATCGACGTAGTATTAAATGTACTACGGTGGAAACGTGACTATATGTTGTTTATTATTTTTTACTTTTTGCAGGAGACACGGGCGTTGGGGATTAGGTGTTCAGTAAGTACTGTATGTATTGTGTTTGAATAAAACTGACCCTATGAGATAGGGAGAAAAAAGGGGAACAAACGCCGCCAACGATCTAAGTGCAGTCAAAACTGTTTCTAAATTGCACGCTATAACAGTTACACTCACCAGAAACAGGCTAAATGAGGCATAAACAGGATCCCACAGGAATCCCGAGGAGGCGGACTGCAGCTCGACCAGCTGGTCTCATGAGGCTACAGACAACTGTGGTGAAAGCAATCAATAGACAAAGAAATACCCAGATAGTTGTCGGCGCTTCCGTCACAAGATTGTCATGGAAATCAAATATAACCATTGTTTTATCCTGTAACTCCTAAATAAACGATTACATTTGATTTCCACGAGCATCTTGTGACGGAAGCATCGACAACTCTATCTGGGTATTTCTCTATTAATATTGTGGTGTGACTGGAGGTCGCGTGGTTAATGGGAGGTATGTGTCACAGGGATGGATGCTCCCTGCGATGCATGAGAGATGGGAGGGTCTGGCTACCCACATACCTTACTATGAGTGGAGGTGCTCACTGTACCCTTTTCCCTGCAGAAATTTGAGGACCTGCAGTGATGTCATAATCATGTGACAGTGCATGTGATGTTACCTCACCTGTGGGTGTGGTTTCAGGCTACCTAATGGAGGTGTGTTTGGCACATGTTAGTGAGTGTTTTGGAGTCTGCCAGTGTGGACAGACTTCCATGTGTCCAGGCTGGACTCTACAGAGTGGTCTGTGTATTAAGAGAGAGCCAGAGTGCTGGAAATTGCACAGCCTGTGTGCCTTCAGGCCTGAGAAGAGCAGAGCTCTTCTATGGACATTAATGCTGTGTGAGCCTGATGTATGGACTGTTTACCTTTTTGTTGCTGCCTTGGTGGTTTATGGAGCAAATAAACCCACATGGACATTGAAGAGAATGTGCCTCCTGTTTCCTCCTACGCATCTGAGTGAGTACAATCCTTACAATATGTACTGTGTATGTAACACCCCAGGTAACCGGTTGTTACAGTGATGTTGCCTTCCTTTCAGGTAGGGCGATATCATGTTTGGAGACAAAAAGGATTCTCTTTACCAGGTAATGCACCCACATTCACCACATTCCGAATCCAGGCCAGAAGGGGGAGCTCTAAACCCGGATTCAGGTGAGCGTCCCTCAGATAGTTATATCCTGGTCTGGAGGAGGAGTTAGTCAGTCTGTTGGAGGGAGAGGAGAGAGAAGGAAGTCTGAAACAGAGAGCAGACAGTGGAGCCATGCAGCCAGGACTGAGCTGCAGCTCAAGGGAAGGAAGTGAACCCGATGGGTTGAATGCAGTGAAGCTTCTGAGGAAAGGAGCACAGAAGGAGGAAAGGGTCTCAGAGGGGAACTGTGACTGGGCACCCTCAGAGCCGAAGTGCAGGAACTGGGCACCGGGAGCCCGAAGCTGTGGCGTACTCCAGGACACATGGCAGAATTGGGGGGCATAGAACGGTAGTGATTTGCCCACACCACACCTGAAGGTGAAGCAGCACCTGAAGAGCCCGGGTTATGATAGAGACCCTATAAAACAGCTCAAGTTGCACACAAATATGTAACCCCAGAAGAAGCTAAAGGGCGAAACGCGCATCGGGGCACTGGTGGTGACCCATGGACCACGGGCCTTTTATGGTAGCTATACATAGGTAACTCCTATTCTATTGTGTTTTTTTATACTGGTGAATGTGAGGCTCTTGGGTTGTATATGCAGGTGGACTTCAGTACTTTATATTTACATACAGATTACACGTGGGCTGATATCTAATAGAGATGCTGTGAGCACTCAGGGACTTGTTAATCTGCCCCATGTGACCTTGGTAATTTTGCAATTTTTTGTACTTTTGTAATACCACCTCTTGAGACCTAGCTTTAATTATGTTTATGTTGTGCCCTTATTTTCGTCTGTTTTCATTGGGTTGATCCCCAATGGGGTATGCAACATTGATGTAGCCTTTTTAATATTGTTATTTATTTCTAATGAAATTAAATTTGTATTTTTATTTATGGTTGGCTTCATTGAGGTGGAAGTTAAATAAAACCGTCAACTTTGGTTTAGAACTATGGAGGACACCTACTCAAATTCACGAAAATATTGCGGACAGCAGGGAAGGATGGGGTGGAAAAAAGAAAATGAAACACCGCCCATTCGACCGGACACAGGGTATTTACATAGCCCGCCAATTTGAGGTGACAGATTCCCTTTAACTATTGACTAAAGAGAGGTGGTGTCTAAGACACACCTCCTTACTCAACATTGGTTCAGGCATCTGCTCCCTCCTATGTGCAGCTCTGCCCCTTCAGACTGAGTGTGCAAGCTCATCACAGACTCACCAGGTGGTCAGGCTAAAAAACGTTCACATCATAGTAACATAGTTAGTAAGGGCGAAAAAAGACATTTGTCCATCCAGTTCAGCCTATATTCCATCATAATAAATCCCCAGATCTTCGTCCTTCTACAGAACCTAATAATTGTATGATACTATATTGTTCTGCTCCAGGAAGACATCCAGGCCTCTCTTGAACCCCTCAACTGAGTTCGCCATCACCACCTCCTCAGGCAAGCAATTCCAGATTCTCCCTGCCCTAACAGTAAAGAATCCTCTTCTATGTTGGTGGAAAAACCTTCTCTCCTCCAGATGCAAAGAATGCCCCCTTGTGCCCGTCACCTTCCTTGGTATAAACAGATCTTCAGCGAGATATTTGTATTGTCCCATTACATACTTAAACATGGTTATTAGATCGCCCCTCAGTCGTCTTTTTTCTAGACTAAATAATCCTAATTTCGCTAATCTATCTGGGTATTTATAAAACCAGAACACATGAGCTGCGCGCACAGTGAACAAGCCCGTAGAGACATGTTCACACCACCAAGAGACTTGAAAACACAAAAAAGCACAGTAAAACCAAAAACACTCTGTTGCAAAAAAATCACAGTGGACAGCAAGTGCTAGTAAAAAGATGGAAAAAACAGGGTCTTGTGTCCACAAGACTGGGGAGGCCTCCACCCCTCTTTTTTTGAGCTGTGCGCACAGGAGCCGTTCTGTCCAGCGTGTCCACATGGACATTCCTTTTCTGAATCCTGCTCATACAGGTATTGTACATATGACCAGGTTTTAAATACATCAGATAGGGATTACATACATTAGCTAGGACTGCTCTGATATGGGTATACCTTGACGTTTGGTAGAGCGGCTTAATATACATTTATTGCAAAAAACGTATCAACCAAATACCCTGTTTTTTCCATCTTTTTACTAGCACTTGCGGTCCACTGTGATTTTTTTGCAACAGAGTATTTTTGGTTTTACTGTGCTTTTTTGTGTTTTCAAGTCTCTTGGTGGTGTGAACATGTCTCTACGGGCTTGTTCACTGTGCGCGCAGCTCATGTGTTCTGGTTTTACATTATTGTTTTCTTGTGTCCACAAGACTGGGGAGGCCTCCACCCCTCTTTTTTTGAGCTGTGCGCACAGGAGCCGTTCTGTCCAGCGTGTCCACATGGACATTCCGTTTCTGAATCCTGCTCATACAGGTATTGTACATATGACCAGGTTTTAAATACATCAGATAGGAATTACATACATTAGCTAGGACTGATCTGATATGGGTATACCTTGACGTTTGGTAGAGCGGCTTAATATACATTTTTTGCAAAAAAAGTGTCAACCAAATACCCTGTTTTTTCCATCTTTTTACTAGCACTTGCTGTCCACTGTGATTTTTTTGCAACACAGTGTTTTTGGTTTTACTGTGCTTTTTTGTGTTTTCAAGTCTCTTGGTGGTGTGAACATGTCTCTACGGGCTTGTTCACTGTGCGCGCAGCTCATGTGTTCTGGTTTTACATTATTGTTTTCTTGTGTCCACAAGACTGGGGAGGCCTCCACCCCTTTTTTTGAGCTGTGCGCACAGGAGCCGTTCTGTCCAGCGTGTCCACATGGACATTCCTTTTCTGAATCCTGCTCATACAGGTATTGTACATATGACCAGGTTTTAAATACATCAGATAGGAATTACATACATTAGCTAGGACTGCTCTGATATGGGTATACCTTGACGTTGGGTAGAGCGGCTTAATATACATTTTTTGCAAAAAACGTATCAACCAAATACCCTGTTTTTTGCATCTTTTTACTAGCACTTGCTGTCCACTGTGATTTTTTTGCAACAGAGTGTTTTTGGTTTTACTGTGCTCTTTTGTGTTTTCAAGTCTCTTGGTGGTGTGAACATGTCTCTACGGGCTTGTTCACTGTGCGCGCAGCTCATGTGTTCTGGTTTTACATTATTGTTTTCTTGTGTCCACAAGACTGGGGAGGCCTCCACCCCTCTTTTTTTGAGCTGTGCGCACAGGAGCCGTTCTGTCCAGCGTGTCCACATGGACATTCCTTTTCTGAATCTTGCTCATACAGGTATTAAATAAAAAATAAAAAATAAAAAATAGAGCGGCTTAATATACATTTTTTGCAAAAAACGTATCAACCAAATACCCTGTTTTTTCCATCTTCTTACTAGCACTTGCTGTCCACTGTGATTTTTTTGCTACAGAGTGTTTTTTAGTTTTACTGTGCTTTTTTGTGTTTTCTATCTGGGTATTGTAGTTCTCCCATCCCCTTTATTAATTTTGTTGCCCTCCTTTGTACTCTCTCTAGTTCCATTATATCCTTCCTGAGCACCGGTGCCCAAAACTGGACACAGTAATCCATGTGCGGTCTAACTAGGGATTTGTACAGAGGCAGTATAATGCTCTCATCATGTGTATCCAGACCTCTTTTAATGCACCCCATGATCCTGTTTGCCTTGGCAGCTGCTGCCTGGCACTGGCTGCTCCAGGTAAGTTTATCATTAACTAGGATCCCCAAGTCCTTCTCCCTGTCAGATTTACCCAGTGGTTTCCCGTTCAGTGTGTAATGGTGATATTGATTCCTTCTTCCCATGTGTATAACCTTACATTTATCATTGTTAAACCTCATCTGCCACCTTTCAGCCCAAGTTTCCAACTTATCCAGATCCATCTGTAGCAGAATACTATCTTCTCTTGTATTAACTGCTTTACATAGTTTTGTATCATCTGCAAATATCGATATTTTACTGTGTAAACCTTCTACCAGATCATTAATGAATATGTTGAAGAGAACAGGTCCCAATACCGACCCCTGTGGTACCCCACTGGTCACAGCGACCCAGTTAGAGACTATACCATTTATAACCACCCTCTGCTTTCTATCACTAAGCCAGTTACTAACCCATTTACACACATTTTCCCCCAAACCAAGCATTCTCATTTTGTGTACCAACCTCTTGTGCGGCACGGTATCAAACGCTTTGGAAAAATCGAGATATACCACGTCCAATGACTCACCTTGGTCCAGTCTATAGCTTACCTCTTCATAAAAACTGATTAGATTGGTTTGACAGGAGCGATTTCTCATAAACCCATGCTGATATGGAGTTAAACAGTTATTCTCATTGAGATAATCCAGAATAACATCCCTCAGAAACCCTTCAAATATTTTACCAACAATAGAGGTTAGACTTACTGGCCTATAATTTCCAGGTTCACTTTTAGAGCCCTTTTTGAATATTGGCACCACATTTGCTATGCGCCAGTCCTGCGGAACAGAACCCGTCGCTATAGAGTCCCTAAAAATAAGAAATAATGGTTTATCTATTACATTACTTAGTTCTCTTAGTACTCGTGGGTGTATGCCATCCGGACCCGGAGATTTATCTATTTTAATCTTATTTAGCCAGTTTCACACCTCTTCTTGGGTTAGATTGGTGACCCTTAATATAGGGTTTTCATTGTTTCTTGGGATTTCACCTAGCATTTCATTTTCCACCGTGAATACCGTGGAGAGGAAGGTGTTTAATATGTTAGCTTTTTCCTCGTCATCTACAACCAAGGGGCCTACATTTTCAGTTTTTATTCTTTTACTATTGATATAGTTGAAGAACAGTTTGGGATTAGTTTTACTCTCCTTAGCAATGTGCTTCTCTGTTTCCTTTTTGGCAGCTTTAATTAGTTTTTTAGATAAAGTATTTTTCTCCCTATAGTTTTTTAGAGCTTCAATGGTGCCATCCTGCTTTAGTAGTGCAAATGCTTTCTTTTTACTGTTAATTGCCTGTCTTACTTCTTTGTTTAGCCACATTGGGTTTTTCCTATTTCTAGTCCTTTTATTCCCACAAGGTATAAACCGCTTACAGTGCCTATTTAGGATGTTCTTAAACATTTTCCATTTATTATCTGTATTCTTATTTCTGAGGATATTGTCCCAGTCTACAAGATTAAGGTCATCTCTAAGCTGGTCAAACTTTGCCTTCCTAAAGTTCAGTGTTTTTGTGACTCCCTGACAAGTCCCCCTAGTGAAAGACAGGTGAAAGTGTACAATATGGTGGTCGCTATTTCCTAGATGCCCGACCACCTGCAGATTTGTTATTCTGTCAGGTCTATTAGATAGTATTAGGTCTAAAAGTGCTGCTCCTCTGGTTGGATTCTGCACCAATTGTGAAAGATAATTTTTCTTGGTTATTAGCAGAAACCTGTTGCCTTTATGGGTTTCACAGGTTTCTGTTTCCCAGTTAATATCCGGGTAGTTAAAGTCCCCCATAACCAGGACCTCATTATGGGTTGCAGCTTCATCTATCTGCTTTAGAAGTAGACTTTCCATGATTTCTGTTATATTTGGGGGTTTGTAACAGACCCCAATGATAATTTTGTTACCATTTTTCCCTCCATGAATTTCAACCCATATGGACTCGACATCCTCATTCCCTTCGCTATCGACATCCTCATTCCCTCGACATCCTCATTCCCTTAAAGTGGACTTTAGACAAGACTTTACATAGAGACAAACCCCTCCTCCTCTCTGATTTTTACGATCCTTTCTAAACAGACTGTAACCCTGTAAGTTAACTGCCCAGTCATAGCTTTCATCTAACCATGTCTCGGTTATTCCCACTATGTCAAAGTTACCTGTAGATATTTCTGCTTCTAGTTCTTCCATCTTGTTTGTCAGGCTTCTGGCGTTTGCAAGCATGCAGTTTAGAGGATTTTGTTTTGTTCCAATCTCCTCGCTGTGGATTGTTTTAGAAATGTTCTTACCTCCCTTCTGAGTATGTTTTCCTGGGTCTTCTTTGTTCGAGTCTAATGTTTTTCTTCCCGTCCCCTCTTCTTCTAGTTTAACGCCCTCCTGATGAGTGTAGCGAGTCTTCTGGCGAATGTGTGTTTCCCAGGTTTGTTGAGGTGTAGTCCGTCTCTGGCGAGGAGTCCATCAAGTAATTCACACCATGGTCCAGGAATCCGAATCCTTGTTTTCTGCACCATCGTCTTAGCCTGTTGTTGGCATCAAGGATCCTGTTCCATCTCCTGGTGCCATGCCCGTCTACTGGAAGGATAGAAGTAAAAACTACCTATGCATCCAGTTCCTTTACTTTCTTCCCCAACTCTTCAAAGTCCTTGCAGATTGTCGGTAGGTCCTTCCTTGCCGTGTCATTGGTGCCAACATGTATCCATAACATCCATAACATCAAGTGCAGGCTGATAATAAAATACAGTCTACCAATCTAACAGTGAGGAAAATAAGATTATCAAAGGCAGATATGAAATTTAAAAAGGAAGATACTAGAGAATTTAGCCCAGCCACTTTAGACAGTTTTTGGCCAAACAACTGTTTGGCTAATCATTTGTCCGGCAGCTATCTCCTCCCAACTCTATCAGATCAGCTGCTAGTTAACTTTAGCAGCAGCTTATCACTTAGAGAACAACAACATCCCTATCAGTTCAGGATTAGTGATGAGCGAGTATACTCATTGCTCGGGTTTTCCCGAGCACGCTCGGGTGGTCTCTGTTATGAACTGGTGGTTTAGGAGCAACATGGGACAAGCTCTGAAGGAGGTGGTACCTGTACTGACCGCAGTCCCTAAGCTCAACACAACACTAGAAGTAGCTGTGGGATGCTCCTGTCACTCCCTAGGCACCTCGTCACAGCCTGAGAACTAACTACCCCTAAAGATAGAAACAGGAAAACTATCTTGCCTCAGAGAAAATCCCCAAAGGATAGATAGCCCCCCACAAGTAATGACTGTGAGTGGAGAGGGAGAAGACATACACAGAATGAAACCAGGATGTAGCACAGGAGGCCAGTCTAGCTAGATAGATAAGACAGGATAGAATACTGTGCGGTCAGTATTAAAAACTACAAAAATCCACACAGAGTTTACAAAAATCCCCACACCTGACTAAAGGTGTGGAGGGTAAATCTGCTTCCCAGAGCTTCAGCTTAACAGAATTAATCCATACTAACAAGCTGGACAAAACATAGAATGCACAGAACGAATAAGTCCACAACATGTGGACAGAAAAGAGCAAAGCAAGGACTTAACTTTGCTGAACTGGTCAGGATATCAGGGAAATCCAAGAGAGATGTGAATCCAACCAGGAACCATTGACAAGTGGCACTGGCTGAAGGGAAGAGCCAGGCATAAATAGCCGAGCAGAAAGACAATCAGTGGAAGCAGCTTACAGACTGCTAAATCCAAGGAGCAGCCATACCACTTAAAACCACCGGAGGGAGCCCAAGAGGAGAACTCACAAAAGTGCCACTTACAACCACCGGAGGGAGCCCAAGAGCGGAATTCACAACAGTACCCCCCCCTTGAGGAGGGGTCACCGAACCCTCACCAGAGCCCCCAGGCCGATCAGGACGAGCCAAGTGAAAAGCACGAACCAAATCGGCGGCATGGACATCGGAGGCAACAACCCAAGAATTATCCTCCTGGCCAAAACCCTTCCACTTGACAAGATACTGAAGCCTCCGCCTCGAAAAATGAGAATCCAAAATTTTCTCAACCTCATATTCCAACTCTCTCTCCTCGCTACTCCTCCGCTTCCCCCCTCTGCAAATCTCTTCACTGGCTCCCATTCCCTCAGCGTATCCAGTTTAAATTGCTAATACTGACCTACAAAGCCATCCACAACCTGTCTCCTCCATATATCTCTGAACTAATCTCTCGATATCTTCCCTCACGTGATCTCCGGTCCTCCCAAGACCTCCTTCTCTCCTCCACACTTATTCGCTCCTCATCCAATCGCCTCCAAGACTTCTCCCGAATATCCCCCATCCTCTGGAACTCTCTGCCCCAACACGTCCGACTATCAACCACAGTCGGATCCTTCAGACGGAACCTGAAAACTCATCAACCTCGCCACTGCAGATGGAAAAACACAGGGAAGTGACAAACACAGGACAGACAAAGATAAAGGAATAAATACAAAGCTTCAGGCTCTTCTGCTAAGCTACAAAACAGCACAGAAAACAGCACAGGAAGTTGATCTCCCACAGCAGCAGCAAAACTATCGACATAGGAGAGCTCTTCACTCCAAGCTGGTCTTCAAAGAATAACTCTCTTACCGACATTCAGCTGACGGGTCATGTGACTATTTAAAGGAAGATAGGAGTGGTTACAAACCAACATCAGCTGACCATTCAAAAAAAATTACCAGCAAGAGGTCTTGCTGGACCAAAAGGAAAAATCAAACATTTAAATTACAGCAGAATCAGAGCTGCCACAAATCCCATAATGAATCGAGACACTTGGCAGGTAGATTTTTTCCAAGCATTTTGTAGTAGCAATTACAAGATTTTTGTGCAAATCCTTAAATCCTTCTGTCTCTTTATGTTATCACAGACTCATTAAATGATGTTGCGATCAAAGTCTATGGGGGATATATTATCATTTCCAAGACTCTTTATTTCTTTTTACATTGAAAATAGTTCCTGTTGACATGAGCTGTATGTTTGGGGCTGTTATCCTGCTGCAGAATAAATTTTCAGGCCATGAGACGCCTTTCTGATAGCATTGCATGATGGATAAGTATTTGACTGTATTGTATTGAGGACACTTAATCTTAACTAAATCCCTAACTCCATCTGTTGAAATGCAGCCCCAAACTTGCTAGCAACCTCCACCATGTTGCACTGTTGCCAACAGATATTTTTTATTGTACTGATTTCTAGTCCTTTGGCCCTTTCTGCCTTCTGCTAATGCCAAATATTTGAAATTTTCTGCTATTTTTGTGCACCTAAGTTCCTATGTTTGCTTGTCCAACCACTGCATATACTGTATGGTCCACAGCATTGCATATTTCCTGGTGCTTCTTCAAAAGAGCTTAAACACCACCACATCTTAAAACCCTAAACTGCTTGTTAGGGCTGGCGGAACGCACCAAATAAATATAAAGATAGTAATAAGGTGCGCTTGCAGCCCAGGGTCCACATTGCAGAGATGTTAACTGCTGCTTGGTAATGGCAGACACAATATGGCAGTATAGTAATGAGCACACACGGGGTAGCTGTCACCCAGCGTGAACCGCAGCGAAGTCTGTTGCCTCACAGAACTGCAAGATATATTTAGCGCACAGAGTGCATGCGGCATTGCACTGGTGAACACCACTAAACAAACGCAAATAAGGAGTTTAGCACACAGAGTGCATGCTGTGCCGCACTAGCGAACACCTCTAACTGACGCTGTACACTATGTGTTGTGCCAATACTAGGCGCTGTCCTTTGCTCCAATCACCCTATTCACATACACAACCAGAGGGAAGGGGATCATTAGGAGCTTTCACAAGAGACAGACCTGCTTGCACACACACACCATAATTAGGATATACTAGCACGCAGCCGTGGGGCCGTGGGATCCTTTTATAGCTGCAGCCTTCCAGGACCTTGCTGATGGCCCAATCCGAGCTGCTTGAGGACCTGAGCATGTGACCTCCAACCACCAATGAGCGGTCGTCTCACGGACATGCTCAGATGGAAAAAAGCAGGACTTAGTCCCAGGAGTGTCTGCTCGCTGTTGACTAATGATGGTTGCTATAGCTGGACCTGAAGCGGCAGCAGGAACCAGACGCACAGCATTAGCCTGAGCAAGACGCTGCGACTGACATCTTTGCTGAGCTGGCTCCTCTGCGGCTGAGGAAAAATGGGAAACCACAGAGGACATGGCTCGAGATTCCCCCTGTGCAGCGGTGGGAACTCAACGCCTAACACTGCTTTGAAATTTGCCTGTAAGAGGCATATTTTGTAGCTTTTTTTCTACCATGTGAGAAAACATGTTTTGGCCTGATGAGACAAAGGTTGAACTTTTTGACCAAAACTACAAAATTTACAGTGGTGAAAATAAGTATTTGATACACTGACAATTTTGCAAGTTTTTCCACCTACAAAGAATTGAGAGGTCTGTAATATTTATCATATGTACACTTCAACTGTGAGAGACAGAATCTAAAGATAGAAAAAAAAGAAAATTGCATTGTTTGATTTTTAATAATTAAATTGCAGTTTATTGCATGAAGTATTTGATCACTACCAACAAGCAAGAATTCTGGATCTCACAGACCTGTTAGTTTTTCTTAAAGAAGCTCTCTTATTCTGCACTCATCATTACCTGTATTAATTGCACCTGTTTGAACATGCTACCTATATAAATGACACCTGTCCACACACTCAATGAATCACATTCCAACATCTACACCATGGCCAAGACCAAAGAGCTGTCTAAGGACACCAGGGCCAAAATTGTAAACCTGCACAAAGCCTGGATGAGCTACAGGACAATAGGCAAGCAGCTTGACACAAGTATTAGAAAATGCAAGAAACACAAGATGTCTGTCAATCTTCCTCTGTCAGGGGCCCCATGCAAGTTCTTGTCTCGTGAGGTAAAGATGGTTCTGAAAAAGGTCAGGAATTAGCACAGAACTACATGGGAGGAACTGGTCAATGACCTGAAGGGAGCTGGGACTACAGTCTCAAACATTAGTAACACACTCTGCCATCATGGATAAAAATCCTGCAAGGCAAGAAAGGTCCCCTTGCTCATGCCAGCACATGTCCAGGCCCATTTGAAGTTTACCAATGACTATCTGGATGATCCAGAGCAGGCATGGGAGAAAGTCATGTGGTCAGATGAGACTAAAATAGAACTTCTTGGTATCAACTCCACTCACTGTGCTTGGAGGAAGAAGAAGGATGAGTACAACCCCAAGAACACCATCCCAACCGTGAAGCATGGTGGGGGAAACATCATACCTTGGGAGTGCTTTTCTGCAAAGGGACAGAATTACTACACTGTATTGAAGGGAGGCTGGATGGGCAACTAAGGAGTGGCTCCATAAGAAGAATTTCAAGATCCTGGAGCTGCCTAGCCAGTCTCCTGAGCTGAATCCAAAAGAAAATTTTTGGAAGAACCTACAGTTCAGTATTGTCCAGCAACAGACCCGAAACCTGAAAGATATGGAGAACTACACTAAACATCTGACCTCTGTAATTGCAAATAAAGGTTTCTGTACCACATATTAAGATCTGTTTTTCTATTCTATAAAATACATATTTCATGCAATAAAATGCTAATTATGTAAAAATCATGCAATGTGATTTTCTGGATTTTTTTTAAGATTGTGTCTCTTACAGTTGAAGTGTTCCTACGATAAAAATCGACAGTGTATCAAATACTTATTTTCCCCACTGTATGTTTGACGCAAAGCTAACAAATGTGCATAATTATAAATAACACCATGCCCACAGTAAAGCCGCATTATGCTTTAGGGCTGTTTTCAGCAGCTGGAACTGATGCTTTAGTGAAGGTGGAAGAAATTATGAACACCTGAAAATATATGAATCTACTTGGTATGACTCTTTACATGACAAAAGCCCGAAGATTTTACAGCGGTGTGTAAACTTTTATATCTTTTATATTCACTATGTATATATATATATATATATATATATATATATATACACACATACACACACACACACACACAGGTGCTTTTCACACAATTAGAATATCATCAAAAAGTTAATTTAAGTTCTTCAATACAAAAAGTGATACTCAAAAATGAGTCATTACAGAGTGAGCTACAGTTAGGTCCATATATATTTGGACAGAGACAACATTTTTCTAATTTTGGTTATAGACATTACCACAATGAATTTTAAACAAAACAATTCAGATGCAGCTGAAGTTCAGACTTTCAGCTTTAATTTGATGGTATCCACATTAAAATTGGATGAAGGGTTTAGAAGTTTCAGCTCCTTAACCTATGCCACCCTGTTTTTAAAGGGACCAAAAGTAATTGGACAGATTAATCATTTTAAATAAAATGTTCATTTCTAATACTTGGTTGAAAACCCTTTGTTGGCAATGACTGCCTGAAGTCTTAAACTAATGGACATCAACAGACGCTGTGTTTCCTCCTTTTTTAATGCTCTGCCAGGCCTTCACTGCGGTGGTTTTCAGTTGCTGTTTGTTTGTGGGTCTTTCTGTCAGAAATTTAGTCTTTAACAAGTGAAATGCTGCTCAATTGGGTTGAGATGAGGTGACTGACTTGGCCATTCAAGAAAATTCCACTTCTTTGCTTTAATAAACTCCTGGGTTGCTTTGGCTTTATGTTTTGGGTCATTGTCCATCTGTAGTATGAAACGACGACCAATCAGTTTGGCTGCATTTGGCTGGATCTGAGCACACAGTATGGCGGCTCTGAATACCTCAGAATTCATTCGGCTGCTTATGTCCTGTGTCACATCATCAATAAACACTAGTGACCCAGTGCAACTGGCAGCCATGCATGCCCAAGCCATCATACTGCCTCCGCCGTGTTTTACAGATGATGTGGTATGCTTTGGATCATGAGCTGTACTACGCCTTCGCCAAACTTTTCTCTTTCCATCATTCTGGTAGAGGTTGATCTTGGTTTCATCTGTCCAAACAATGTTCTTCCAGAACTGTGCTGGCTTTTTTAGATGTTTTTTTAGCAAAGTCCAGTCTAGCCGTTTTATTCTTGATGCTTTTGAGTGGCTTGCACCGTGCAGTGAACCCTCTGTATTTACTTTCATGCAGTCTTCTCTTTATGGTAGATTTGGGTATTGATACGCCTACCTCCTGGAGAGTGTTGTTCACTTGGTTGGCTGTTGTGAAGGGGTTTCTCTTCACCATGGAGATTATTCTGCGATCATCCACCACTGTTGTCTTCCGTGGGCGCCCAGGTCTTTTTGCATTGATGAGTTCACCAGTGCTTTCTTTCTTTCTCAGGATGTACCAAACTGTAGATTTTGCCATAATTGCTAATATTGTAGCAATTTCTCAGATGGGTTTTTCTGTTTTTGCAGCTTAAGGATGGCTTGTTTCACCTGCATGGAGAGCTCCTTTGACCGCATGTTTACTTCACAGCAAAACCTTTCAAATGCAGGCACCACACCTCAAATCAACTCCAGGCCTTTTATCTGCTTAATTGAGAATGACATAACGAAGGGATTGCCCACATCTGTCCATGAAATAGCCTTGGAGTCAGTTGTCCAATTACTTTTGGTCCCTTTAAAAACAGGGTGGCACATGTTAAGGAGCTGAAACTCCTAAACCCTTCATCTAATTATAATGTGAATACCCTCAAATGAAAGCTGAAAGTCTGAACTTCAACTGCATCTGAATTGTTTTGTTTAAAACTCATTGTGGTAATGTCTATAACAAAAATTAGAAAAATGTTGTCTTTGTCCAAATATATATGGACCTAACTGTATATCAAGTGTTTATTTCTGTTAATGTTGACGATTATGGCTTACAGCCAATGAAAACCCGAAAAGTCATTATCTCTGTAAATTAGAATATCGTATATACTCGAGTGTAAGCTGAGATTTTCAGCCCTTTTTTAGGCTAAAAGTGTCCCCTCTCAGCTTATACTTGAGTCATTGTCCCAGGGGGTCGGCGGGGAGGGGGAGTGGCAGGAGTGGTGGCTATCACATCATACTCACCTGCTCCCAGCGTGGTCTCTGCACTTCCCTGCTTCTCCGATGATCTCTGGCGCCTGCAACTCTTCCACTGTTCAGCGGTCACGTGGTACCGCTCATTAAAGTAATGAATATGGATGCGACTCCACTCCCATAGGCGGATAGCATATTCTTTTCTTTAATGAGCTGTACCGTGTGACCGCTGAACACAGGAACCAGCTGCCAGTGCGTGCTGGAGACCATTGGAGAAGCAGGAACATACAGAGAGACCGTGCCAGGAGGGAGTGAGTATGACGGGGGAGGGTGAGCCATGCAATACTCACCTGTCTCCATTCCACCGCTGCACGGTGTCTTCCGCAACCTCTGGCTGTAACATTCAGGTCAGAGGGCACGATGATGTGATTAGTGCGCACCCTCTGCCTGAACAGTCACAGTCAGAGGACTTAAAAGACACAGCGGCACGCAGAGGTGGGAACGGGGACAGGTGAATATCGCAAGTGCCGGTGTCCTAAGCCAGCGGTGACTCCAGCACCTGACCCCCATAGCACGCCGGTGTTCCCACCTGCTCAGGCCCCCGGCACTCGGCACCCAGCGAGAGGTGAGTATGTCATTTTATTTTTTTTCAATCACAGCAGCAGCAGCATATGGGGCATATTATTGTATTGAGCATCTTATGGGGCCATCAACCTTTATGGAGCAGCATATGGGGCATAATATGCTATGGGGCATCTTATGGGGCCATCAACCTTTGTGCAGCATTATATGGGGCATAATATTCTATTGAGCATGTTATGGGACCATCAACCTTTATGGAGCAGCATATGGGGCATATTATTCTATTGAGCATTTTATGGGGCCATCAACCTTTGTGCAGCAATATATGGGGCATAATATTCTATGGAGCATCTTATGGGGCCATCAACCTTTGTGCAGCATTATATGGGGCATAATATTCTATGGAGCATGTTATGGGGCCATCAACCTGTATGGAGCAGCATATGGGCATATTATTCTATTGAGCACCTTATGGGGCATCAACCTTTGTGCAGCATTATATGGGGCATAATATTCTATGGAGCATCTTATGGGGCCATCATTAAACTTTTATGCAGCATTATATGGAGCATATTTTAATATGGAGCATCTTATGGGCCCATCATGAACTTTATGGAGCATTATATGGGGCTCCTGATTCAATATAAATATTCAAAAACACTGATGTCTCAATTAATTTTACTTTTATTGGTATCTATTTTTATTTTTGAAATTTACCATTAGCTGCTGCATTTCACACCTTAGGCTTATAAGTTTTGTGGCAAAATTAGGGGTCTCGGCTTATACTCTGGTCGGCTTATACTCGAGTATATACGGTAATTAACAAAAAAAACCTGCAAAGGCTAACTAAGCATTTGAAAAGGTCCCTTAGTTTGTTTCAGTAGGCTCCACAATAATGTGGAAGAATGCTGACTTCACAGATGCCTACAAGGCAGTTATTGACACACTCCACAAGGAGGGTAAGCCACAAAAGGTCATTGCTAAAGAAGCTGGCTGTTCACAGAGTGCTGTATCCAAGCATATTAATGGAAAGTTGAGTGGACACAAAATGTATGGTAGAAAAGGTGCACAAGCAACCGGGATAACCGAAGTCTTGCAAGGATTGTTAAGAAAAGTCCATTTCAAAATTTGGGGAAGATTCACAATGAGTGGACTGCTGTAGGAGCCATTGCTTTAAGAGCAACCACACACAGGCATATCAAGCACATGGGCTACAAGTGTCGCATTCCTTTTGTTAAGCCACTCATGACCAATAGATAACGCCAGAAGCGTCTTGCCTGGGCCAAGAAAAAAAAGAACTGGACTGTTGCTCAGTGGTCCAAGGTGTTGTTTTCAGATGAAAGTAAATTTTGCATTTCATTTGGAAATCAAGGTCCCAGAGTCTGGAGGAAGAGTGGAGAGGCCACAATCCAAGCTGCGGTCTAGCTGAGGTCTAGTGTGAAGTTTCCACAATCAGTGATGGTTTGTGGAGCCATGTCATCTGGTGGTGTAGGTCTACTGTGTTTTATCAAGACCAAAGTCAGCGCTGCCATCTATCAGAAAATTTTAGAGCACTTCATGCTTCAATCTGCCGACAAGCTTTTTGGAGACAGAAATTTAATTCTCCAGCAGGACTTGGCACCTGTCCACACTGCCAAAACTACCAATACCTGGTTTAAAAACAACAGTATCACTGTGATTGATTAGTCAGCAAACTTGCCTGACCTTAACCCTATAGAGAATTTATGGGGTATTGTCACGAGGAAGATGAAAGACATCAGACCCAACAATGCAGATGAGCTGAAGGCTGCTATCAAAGCAACCTGGGCTTTCATAACACCTCAGCATTGCCACAAGCTGATCGCCTCCATGCCACACCTCATTGATGCAGTAATTGATGCAAAAGGAGACCCAACCAAGTATTTAGTGCATTTACGGAACATACATTTCAGTAGGCCAACATTTTGGATTTTTAAATAATTTTTCAAGCTGGGGTTATGAAGTATTATAATTTACTGAGATAATGACTTTTGGGTTTTCATTGGCCGTAAGCCATAATCATCAACATTAACAGAAATAGATCACTCTGTTTGTAATGACTCTATTTAATATATGATTTTCACTTTTACTGAAGAACTGAAATAAATTAACTTTTTGATGATATTAATAATAATCTTTAGTTTTATATAACGCCAACATATTCTGCAGTGCTTTACAGTTTGCACACATTATCATTGCTGTCCCCGATGGAGCTCACAATCTATATTCCCTATCAGTATGTCTTTTGAACATGGGAGGAAACTGAAGAACCTGGAGGAAACCCACGCAATTACGGGGAGAACATGCAAACTCCTTGCAGATGTTTTCCTTGGTGGGATTTGAATCCAGGACTCCAGTGTTGCAAAGCTGTATATACAAACAGATCATTAACTTTACCTAATTTTTAATTGTCTATGTCCATTTATGACAATTCAATATATTAAAGAATCAAATTGACTAGTTTTTGGCTGAGCTTCCAGTCTGTCAGTATGTGACTTGGGAGCTAGGCACAGGACTTTCTCATAGGCCACAATGGTATACCTTCCAGCATTCCTGAATAGAATTGCATACAAAAATGCAATATCAATATATTATCTTAACCTCACCTAGGAGTTCAACTCTAATATGCTACCTTTTCACTTTCACAAAATTGCCGCGACAGCTGCTAATTAGTAATGTTCCAGAACTATTGCACTATATGTAAAATATCTCCCAATTTAACCACTAGACAGATTTATCCAGAATCCATTGAACAGATTTAAAATTTGTATGTCTCATATGTAGCATCAGGATGTTGGTATGTTAGTACAGTTGGCTTTGTGACAAATCGGTCATTTTATAGAGGCTGTCTTTAATGTCAAAGAATTTCTATGGGAAAAAAAACAAAGATAGGCAAGATGCCCATTCCAAGTTTCTGTATTTCCAATATACTAAGCTAATCTAAGATTTGTTTTTATTTTATGGCTGCTAATAAACTAACAATGAGAACAATAGTCTCCAGCAGGATGCAAGTTTATAGCAATGGCTAAACTAAAGGTTTTATTGTCTTTTCTTAATCTTTAACATTTCTTTCCATAATGATGCTGGGTATAGTAGTAACATGTCATACCTCCAAATATCAGGTTAGAAAAATAGTTAAATATTTGTGAATAGTATAATTATATGGATCTCTCCCAGGAATTTGAGATATTAGGATTGTTTTTGCAGGTGAGTTTGAGGTTGCGTTTAGTGCATTTCTGCAATCCAGTTTCTATTCGATGACTCCACCATTGCTTATCTTGAAATCAGAAATTGAAAACTAGCTACATACATTTGAATATTTAGAAATGGGCACATGAACTGTATATTAGTGCTGGCATTGAATGTGTTGCTCTCTTTTAGAAGAGGAAGTTTTCATTGGACTTTAACTGGTTGTTGTATTCATGTTGGGATGTTCTTTACATGTTATTAATAGGAAAAGCAAACTGAAAGGGCCATGCCTTTATTGCATCCCTTACCTATACAAACTCTTTCTCTTACTCTGTATATCTACTGGTGTAATATGAGGTTGAGTCCATGGTAGATCCCTGCTCTGCATTTTAATGTATCGTCTATCTTATCAGTGCAATTGATTTTGCTAATTATTTATTAGCCATTTGTTTTCATTACAGGGGATGTCTTATAAAGAGAACCTCTGGCTGAAGGGTATCACTGCAGATCCTCTGTTGGTCAGCTGTGAACACTGGGAAGCCTCTTCTAGCCAGATATTACCATTGCAAGGGTCAATGAATGGAAATTTAGCATTCCATGGTAACAATTCAAATCAGGAGACCCCTATTTGTATCCACTCATGATACAACCAACAAAATGTATGCTTCCTTAGCAAATCAAAAAACAAGCCCTGGCCCCGCAAGGAAAGCCACAGTTCTCTGCATGCCAAGTATTCTGATAACGCTCTCTGTTGCTGGCTCATTACTGCAGATCTGAGCCAGCAACAGAGAGCACGCTGTCATTGTGCACATCGCACAGTGTACATCCTGCACTGATGATGCTGTGTTCCAGGGAGGGGGCTGTGACCGAAGTCTCTGCACCCTGATGATGCTTCATTTGAGTATCCCAGCATGCACTAGGATTTTCAAATGAAACATCACCAGAAAGGAAGTAGGAGATGAAAATACAATAAGAGATAGATAGTGAAGTTAGGGAAGGATAGGGAATTTTTAATTCACATATACAAGTATTAGAAAATAGTTTAGATTATGGCACTAAATATATAGGGATTTAGTGTGAAAATGACTTTGGACTGCGGACCACCCCTTTATTTAGGTAAACAGGCTGCATGGAGAAAATATGGCAGATACATTTTAAGGCTAATAAATGTGAAGTAAGGCAACTAGGCCACAGTGATCAAATTTCTACGTATTCATTAAATAGAAATATACTAGAGATTGCAGAACAGAACTGCAATATGCAATATGCAGCATCAATAGTAATGTTAAAAAAAAAAAATGGTTATACTCACCCTCTGACGTCCCAATCTCCTCAGCGCTGCAGGCAGCGGTCCGGTTCCAAAGATGCTGTGCGAGAAGGACCATCATGACTTTACGGTCACGTGACCGCGACGTCACCGCAGGTCCTGCTCGCATAGCAAACCTGAGACCGGACGGCCGTGTGCAGTGCTGAGAGGTGAGTATATCATTATTTTTTATTTTAATTCTTTTTTTCACCACAAATATAGTTCCCAGGGCCTGGAGGAGAGTCTCCTCTCCTCCACCCCTGGTAGCAACCGCACATTATCCGCTTACTTCCCGCATGGTGGGCATAGCCCCATGCGGGAAGTAAGCGGATTAATGCATTTCTATGTGTGCAGAATCGCTGCAATTCTGCACAAAGAAGTGACATGCTGCGGGTTGTAAACCGCTGCGTTTCTGCGCGTTTTTTCCCGCAGCATGTGCACAGCGGTTTGCAGTTTCCCATTGGTTTACATGTTTACTGTAAACGCAATGGAAACTGCTGCGGACCCGCAGCATCAAAATCGCTGCGGTTCCGCGGTAAAAACCACAACTTGTGCACATAGCAAAAAACTTGTGATTTTCATTTAATATTTCCCTTAAGAAAATCCCTTAAAAGGGAGTATGGACGACAAATTTTAAAAAAGATATCAAAGTTTCAGTTGGTTCAAAAGGGGGAAGCTAAATTAATTACCGTAAGTGGAAGTTCTCTCTTGGGGCTCATTCAGATGTTCTTTTTTTATGTTTGCGAGTCCTATCCATGGTCTTCACAGATAGCACTCATACCTGTGATAGACTATGGAGCCATTCATATGTCCGTGATTTTTCGTGAACCGTGCATATCAGAGGGTCAGATCAAAACTGGCAATGCAATTCTATGGGTCCGTAAAACAATCAGACTGTACAGATGATTATCATGGACTGTCAGAATGGAGAAGGTGGAGAAACCTAACGTATGAGAAAAAATGATGACACTCGGACTACACTCAACCACACTTTGGATTGCTCAAATCAAAGCGTGATTCAAAAATTTGGGCTATGTTACTCATACATGGAAAAATGGGACGTGTGATCTAGACCCAATAATGAGAAATGACCTGCACAGTTTACACTGCATTTTCTCCTTCTTTTACAGGGGGTCAGTCGGATCCCCTAGACTCACTGCAAAAACACAGTGTGAACAGGGTCTTAGAAAAAAGGAATTACAAAGGCAATCTCATTTGCATGAATAATTTTGTGTGGTCAACACAAGAAACTGGCACATGATTTATTTGTTCCAAAGTCCTTACAAAGAACCAAAGGACATTCACTACATGTGGTGGAAAGGCAATTCTGGCAGCTGAATAGGAAAGGGTTCTTTACAGATAGAGCAGGAAGACTATGGAATGCCCTACCACAAGAGGTAGTAGCGACAGATACTATAATAGCATTCAAAAAAGGACTAGATGCTTTTCTCATAGCAAATGGTATTGTGGGTTATAAATAATCAAGTACTAGATAAAGTGTAACTGGTGGAGAAAGGTTGAACTTGATGGACTTAGGTCTTTTTTTCAAACTATGTAACTATATATATGCCTATATACAATGTGGGAAGAATATTGGAGACATAATTTCATGTCAATGATTTGTATCCTCTTTGATATGGGATTATAAAACCCCGTTTCTTTTCATGCAAGGAGAAAGCTGGCACCAAGCTCAGCAGGTTGTCAAACCTCAAAAGGCTATGGTGCTAATGAAAGGGGCCTGTCAGGGTTGTGAGAGAATGTGGTGCCACGTTAGTGACTGCATCTGCCACATTTTCTCACTCCCCATGCAGGGGGTGTCTGGGTAAAACTTTGCCAAGCTGACCTTACGTGTTCCCAGGGGGTGCGGAACGTCACGTTGGTGCAAGTGAGGAGAGTGTACCACATGATCCCTCAGATGTAATAGTGACATCAGGCAAGGTGGCGAGGTGTGGGCTCTTCACATGTGGTGGCAGCTGTGGGATTCTGCATGATCTTTCTGGTGCTATTCTATACACAATGGATGAGTCCAATGGATACCGTACAGAGCCATCTGTCACCATAAGATGGTATATGTATATGGTTTTGTATGACGGAATCCTTTTGTCCCCAATTCCATTGTAATATAACTGCTGAAAACATCCATTTAACATGCCCCCCAGCATATGTAAATTACATAGATGCCTATATACAATGGAATCATAGCCTTGGCATGCAGCACTGTGATCTGTTATGTTTGCTAATGACAGGTGTTATGAAGGCAATCCAGAAACACAGTGTGCTTAGCGATCAGAGCGCACACAGTGATCTGACAAATACCCAAAAATACAAGAACGAGCTCTGAGACATGGAAACTCTGTAGACTGCACACCTGATCCTATCCTAAACACAACTAAAAGCGGCTGTGGATTGCGCCTAACAACTACCTAGGCAACTCGGCACAGCCTAAGAAACTAGCTAGCCTGAAGATAGAAAAATAGGCCTGACTTGCCCCAGAGAAATTCCCCAAAGGAAAAGGCAGCCCCCCACATATAATGACTGTGAGTAAGATGAAAAGACAAAACGTAGGGATGAAATAGATTCAGCAAAGTGGGGCCCGATATTCTAGGACAGAGCGAGGACAGTAAAGCGAACTTTGCAGTCTACAAAAAAACCCTAAAGCAAAACCACGCAAAGGGGGCAAAAAAAACCCACCGTGCCGAACTAACGGCACGGCGGTACACCCTTTGCGTCTCAGAGCTTCCAGCAAAACAAATGACAAGCTGGACAGAAAAAAAGCAACAAAAAAGCAAAAGGCACTTAGCTATACAGAGCAGCAGGTCACAGGAACAATCAGGAGAAGCTCAGATCCAACACTGAAACATTGACAAGGAGCAAGGATAGCAGCATCAGGCGGAGTTAAGTAATGAAGCAGTTAACGAGCTCACCAGAACACCTGAGGGAGGAAGCTCAGAAGCTGCAGTACCACTTGTGACCACAGGAGTGAATTCAGCCACAGAATTCACAACAGTACCCCCCCCTTGAGGAGGGGTCACCGAACCCTCACCAGAGCCCCCAGGCCGACCAGGATGAGCCGCATGAAAGGCACGAACAAGATCGGAAGCATGAACATCAGAGGCAAAAACCCAGGAATTATCTTCCTGAGCATAACCCTTCCATTTAACCAGATACTGGAGTTTCCGTCTAGAAACACGAGAATCCAAAATCTTCTCCACAATATACTCCAATTCCCCCTCCACCAAAACCGGGGCAGGAGGCTCAACAGATGGAACCATAGGTGCCACGTATCTCCGCAACAACGACCTATGGAATACATTATGTATGGAAAAGGAGTCTGGGAGGGTCAAACGAAAAGACACAGGATTGAGAACCTCAGAAATCCTATACGGACCAATAAAATGAGGTTTAAATTTAGGAGAGGAAACCTTCATAGGAATATGACGAGAAGATAACCAAACCAGATCCCCAACACGAAGTCGGGGACCCACACGGCGTCTGTGATTAGCGAAAAGTTGAGCTTTCTCCTGGGACAAGATCAAATTGTCCATTACCTGAGTCCAGATCTGCTGCAACCTATCCACCACAGAATCCACACCAGGACAGTCCGAAGACTCAACCTGTCCTGAAGAGAAACGAGGATGGAACCCAGAATTGCAAAAAAATGGAGAAACCAAGGTAGCCGAGCTGGCCCGATTATTAAGGGCGAACTCAGCCAACGGCAAAAAGGACACCCAATCATCCTGGTCTGCAGAAACAAAACATCTCAGATATGTTTCCAAGGTCTGATTGGTTCGTTCGGTCTGGCCATTAGTCTGAGGATGGAAAGCCGAGGAAAAGGATAGGTCAATGCCCATCCTACCACAAAAGGCTCGCCAAAACCTTGAAACAAACTGGGAACCTCTGTCAGAAACAATATTCTCAGGAATGCCATGCAACCGAACCACATGCTGAAAGAACAAAGGTACCAAACCAGAGGAGGAAGGCAATTTAGCCAAGGGCACCAGATGGACCATTTTAGAAAAGCGATCACAGACCACCCAAATGACTGACATCTTTTGAGAAACGGGAAGGTCAGAAATGAAATCCATCGAAATATGTGTCCAAGGCCTCTTTGGGACCGGCAAGGGCAAAAGCAACCCACTGGCACGAGAACAGCAGGGCTTAGCCCTAGCACAAATCCCACAGGACTGCACAAAAGTACGTACATCCCGTGACAGAGATGGCCACCAGAAGGATCTAGCCACTAACTCTCTGGTACCAAAGATTCCAGGATGACCAGCCAACACCGAACAATGAAGTTCAGAGATAAGTTTATTAGTCCACCTATCAGGGACGAACAGTTTCTCTGCTGGACAACGATCAGGTTTATTCGCCTGAAATTTTTGCAGCACCCGCCGCAAATCAGGGGAGATGGCAGACACAATGACTCCTTCCTTGAGGATACCCGCTGGCTCAGATAAACCCGGAGAGTCGGGCACAAAACTCCTAGACAGAGCATCCGCCTTCACATTTTTAGAGCCCGGAAGGTACGAAATCACAAAGTCGAAGCGGGCAAAAAATAACGACCAACAGGCCTGTCTAGGATTCAAGCGCTTGGCAGACTCGAGATAAGTCAAGTTCTTATGATCAGTCAATACCACCACGCGATGCTTAGCTCCTTCAAGCCAATGACGCCACTCCTCGAATGCCCACTTCATGGCCAGCAACTCTCGATTGCCCACATCATAATTACGCTCAGCGGGCGAAAACTTCCTGGAAAAGAAAGCACATGGTTTCATCACTGAGCAATCAGAACCTCTCTGTGACAAAACCTCCCCTGCTCCAATCTCAGAAGCATCAACCTCGACCTGGAACGGAAGAGAAACATCTGGCTGACACAACACAGGGGCAGAACAAAAACGACGCTTCAACTCCTGAAAAGCTTCCACAGCAGCAGAAGACCAATTAACCAAATCAGCACCCTTCTTGGTCAAATCGGTCAATGGTTTGGCAATGCTAGAAAAATTACAGATGAAGCGACGATAAAAATTAGCAAAGCCCAGGAACTTTTGCAGACTTTTCAGAGATGTCGGCTGAATCCAATCCTGGATGGCTTGGACCTTAACTGGATCCATCTCGATAGTAGAAGGGGTAAAGATGAACCCTAAAAATGAAACTTTCTGCACACCGAAGAGACACTTTGATCCCTTCACAAACAAAGAGTTAGCACGCAGGACCTGAAAAACCATTCTGACCTGCTTCACATGAGACTCCCAATCATCTGAGAAGATCAAAATGTCATCCAAGTAAACAATCAGGAATTTATCCAGATACTCACGGAAGATGTCATGCATAAAAGACTGAAACACAGATGGAGCATTGGCAAGTCCGAACGGCATCACTAGATACTCAAAATGACCCTCGGGCGTATTGAATGCAGTTTTCCATTCATCTCCTTGCCTGATTCTCACCAGATTATACGCACCACGAAGATCTATCTTAGTGAACCAACTAGCCCCCTTAATCCGAGCAAACAAGTCAGATAACAATGGCAAGGGATACTGAAATTTAACAGTGATCTTATTAAGAAGGCGGTAATCAATACACGGTCTCAGCGAACCATCCTTCTTGGCTACAAAGAAGAACCCTGCTCCCAGTGGTGATGACGATGGGCGAATATGTCCCTTCTCCAGGGATTCCTTCACATAACTGCGCATAGCGGCGTGTTCGGGCACGGATAAATTAAATAATCGACCTTTAGGGAATTTACTACCAGGAATCAAATTGATAGCACAATCACAATCCCTATGCGGAGGTAGAGCATCGGACTTGGGCTCTTCAAATACATCCTGATAATCAGACAAGAACTCTGGGACCTCAGAAGGGGTGGATGACGAAATCGACAAAAATGGAACATCACCATGTACCCCCTGACAACCCCAGCTGGATACCGACATGGAATTCCAATCCAATACTGGATTATGGGTTTGTAGCCATGGCAACCCCAACACGACCACATCATGCAGATTATGCAACACCAGAAAGCGAATAACTTCCTGATGTGCAGGAGCCATGCACATGGTCAGCTGGGCCCAGTATTGAGGTTTATTCTTGGCCAAAGGTGTAGCATCAATTCCTCTCAATGGAATAGGACACCGCAAAGGCTTCAAGAAAAACCCACAACGTTTAGCATAATCCAAATCCATCAGATTCAGGGCAGCGCCCGAATCCACAAACGCCATGACAGAAAACGACGACAAAGAGCATATCAAGGTAATGGACAGAAGGAATTTGGACTGTACAGTACCAATGACGGCAGACCTAGCGGACCGCTTAGTGCGCTTAGGACAATCAGAAATAGCATGAGTGGAATCACCACAGTAGAAACACAGACCATTCAGACGTCTGTATTCCTGCCGTTCAACTCTAGTCATAGTCCTATCGCACTGCATAGGCTCAGGTTTAACCTCAGGCAGTACCGCCAAATGGTGCACAGATTTACGCTCGCGCAAGCGTCGACCGATCTGAATGGCCAAAGACAAAGACTCATTCAAACCAGCAGGCATAGGAAATCCCACCATGACATCCTTAAGAGCCTCAGAGAGACCCTTTCTGAACAAAGCTGCCAGCGCAGATTCATTCCACTGAGTGAGTACTGACCATTTCCTAAATTTCTGACAATATACTTCTATATCATCCTGACCCTGGCACAAAGCCAGCAAATTTTTCTCAGCCTGATCCACTGAATTAGGCTCATCGTACAGCAATCCGAGCGCCAGGAAAAATGCATCGACACTACTCAATGCAGGGTCTCCTGGCGCAAGAGAAAATGCCCAGTCTTGAGGGTCGCCGCGCAGAAAAGAAATAATAATCAAAACCTGTTGAATAGGATTACCAGAAGAATGAGGTTTCAAGGCCAGAAATAGCTTACAATTATTTTTGAAACTTAGAAACTTAGTTCTATTTCCAAAAAACAAATCAGGAATAGGAATTCTTGGTTCTAACATAGATTTCTGATCAATAGTATCTTGAATTTTTTGTACATTTATAACGAGATTATCCATTGAAGAGCACAGACCCTGAATATCCATGTCCACACCTGTGTCCAGAATCACCCAAATGTCTAGGGGAAAAAAAAAGTGAACACAGAGCAGAAAAAATAAAAAAATGATGTCAGAACTTTTTCTTTCCCTCTATTGAGAATCATTAGTTTGGCTCCTTGTACTGTTATGTTTGCTAATGACAGGTGTTATGAAGGCAATCCAGAAACACAGTGTGCTTAGCAATCAGAGCGCACACAGTGATCTGACAAATACCCAAAAATACAAGAACGAGCTCTGAGACGTGGAAACTCTGTAGACTGCACACCTGATCCTATCTTAAACACAACTAAAAGCGGCTGTGGATTGCGCCTAACAACTACCTAGGCAACTCGGCACAGCCTAAGAAACTAGCTAGCCTGAAGATAGAAAAATAGGCCTGACTTGCCCCAGAGAAATTCCCCAAAGGAAAAGGCAGCCCCCCACATATAATGACTGTGAGTAAGATGAAAAGACAAAACGTAGGGATGAAATAGATTCAGCAAAGTGGGGCCCGATATTCTAGGACAGAGCGAGGACAGTAAAGTGAACTTTGCAGTCTACAAAAAAAACCTAAAGCAAAACCACGCAAAGGGGGCAAAAAAAACCCACCGTGCCGAACTAACGGCACGGCGGTACACCCTTTGCGTCTCAGAGCTTCCAGCAAAACAAAAGACAAGCTGGACAGAAAAAAAGCAACAAAAAAGCAAAAGGCACTTAGCTATACAGAGCAGCAGGTCACAGGAACAATCAGGAGAAGCTCAGATCCAACACTGAAACATTGACAAGGAGCAAGGATAGCAGCATCAGGCGGAGTTAAGTAATGAAGCAGTTAACAAGCTCACCAGAACACCTGAGGGAGGAAGCTCAGAAGCTGCAGTACCACTTGTGACCACAGGAGTGAATTCAGCCACAGAATTCACAACAGTGATCATGGCAGATGTATAGCAGTTATAGCCTTCACCTAGGCATATATTAAGTACTAGATTGTGGCCCGATTCTAACGCATCGGGTATTCTAGAATATGCATGTCCCCATAGTATATGGACAATGATGATTCCAGAATTCGCGTCAGACTGTGCCCGTCGCTGATTGGTCGAGGCAACCTTTATGACATCATTGTCGCCATGGCAACCATTATGACATCTACGTCGATACTGTGCCTGTCGCTGAATCAGAAACGTGGGATTTCTACGTCCTTTATGACATCATCGTCGCTGTGCCCGTTGCTGATTGGTCGAGGCCTGGCAGCCTCGACCAATCAGACGCGGGATGTCTACGTCCTTTATGACATCATCGTCGCTGTGCCCGTCGCTGATTGGTCGAGGCCTGGCGGCCTCGACCAATCAGAGACGCGGGATTTCTACGTCGATACCGTGCCCGTCGCTGATTGGTCGAGGCCTGGCGGCCTCGACCAATCAGAGACGCAGGATTTCCAGGACAGACAGACAGACAGACAGAAAGACAGACAGACAGACGGAAAAACCCTTAGACAATTATATATATAGATATGGCCCAAGTTTTTTATTAACCTGTTCATACAGACCCCACTACCAGCCACTCTAAAGGCCCCCTAAACATTAGACTAATGATGGTCAAGTCCACCAGTATCACTGGGTTCGGATGACAATCTAACGTTCATGGGGGTGCTAACCAACTGATTGTTGGGGGAAATGTCTATTGGGCATGTCTGAATTTAGATTGCCGATTGAAATTTTCTCTCAGAGATAAACCACTCACAGAGAACACATAAACCAATGCGAGGGCTCCTGTGTATAGAAGAGTCAGCTGAGATGACTGTTGCCCGAGCGATTGGCCAAAGCATTTTTCAGCCTACACCCATGTAACGTGCATGGGGACCTTAAGTCGTCTCATTGACTGGGCAACATTTGCTTAGTTTTTGTATGTTCTCCTTGTGTTTGCGTGACTTTTCTAGTTTACTCCCACACTCAAAAAGCTTATTAATGAAGTTAATCGATTTACTGTGAAATTGTTCCTGGTAGGTGTGTTAGATAAGATTACACTTGAGTCACACTAGCAAGAGCGACTGGTGTGTAAAGCATTTCAGATAAAACCACACTACGTAGTGCCCAGAGCTCCACTGCATGCCAATAGGAGAACTGAGCATTTTTCCACACAGACATTATAAAAAGATTTTCAACTACACTTATTGCAAAAGACATGTGTTTGACTGAGTGATGTATTCTTTATTTTGTTTATTACTTCAGACATTCTAGTTTATGCTTTTTTGACTTGTGTATGCAGTAATAAGTTACTGGATTATTGAAAACTTCCTCTTACAAATACAAACGGATTTATAATGTCTTCAAATGACGTACAATAAGAAATAAAAGTATTTTCTTGTGAACTTGCTTCAAAGTTATCTGCAGTATAGTCTATGTGCAGGTTTATCTGGGCAAATTTCCAGCAATAATGATCCTAAATTAACAATATAACCAAGCAGACCAGAGTTTATTTAATACCCCATTAAATGATGTAAACTGTATAGGTACGAATGATCATTAGTGCAATCATCTGGTCCTCATACGTCTTGCCCATTGTTGGCAGCACATCCTCTGTTCAGACGAGGTGATGTGCTTCCAATAATGATTTTTAGACAGGCATAAAAGAAGGTTATCAGCCAACAAACAAGTGTTTGATCCTTTGTCAGATGATAGCAGCCATATTTAAAAAGGTACATGATTTTGGAAGGGCTGATTATCAACCTATGAGAAATGTCCTCTACGGCTAATAGCAAATGATGGTTTTGTTTGTGCAAAATTTCATAGCCAATTAGATGCATGTTATTCTGTGCTGTAAATGTCAATGCCCCTAGAACACACCCAAAATGAGGCCCTCTGAAGTCTTTACAAGTACATGCCAAGAATTCACTTTAGTAAAATATCCAATGGGAATATTTGCTGAAAAATGTTTTCATTGTCTTTGAAGTGTTTTTAATAATGACATACAGAAATACGTGTAATTAACATATAATCATCAGAAATTGGAATCGTACACTGTAGATAGTGCAGCACATTTGATGGACTGCATAGAATGAACCGCTATCAATATTTTGGTATCAATATTTTGCATCTGCTTATGGCACTAGGAAGTATGAAGATACATATTTAACATTTGCATCTTGTTATCACAAAATCTTAACCTTTTCTATATTCCATATTTTGACTGGCTGACCACCTCCGTCTTCTTCATGTTACACCCTTTGAAAGCTGCAGGGAGCAAGAAAATAACAAGCCAAAAACATTAAAAGCTGAAGAAGGTTGTACAGTGGCCGATTCTTTGAAAGATGAAATGGAAATGGGCCTTAAATAATGACCAATAAAAACAAAAACATTGCCCGTCTTATTATTCATGTGATATTAAGTTGTGCGCTGATATATTTTTGTTTGCATTTAGGTTGGGAAGGTCTTTGTCATAAAGACACATTCTCAGAACAGACTGAGCTACCACACAGGACTTAAGGGTTTCGGTCACTGCATACAAAGTAGCTGTCATATTTCTTAAGGAACAGTCCCGTTGTTCAATAACACTAAAACTATTTGTCTATGATAATATCCGTCTTGCATGACATTTTCATCTGATTGCCTGTGTGAACCATGATTATTAGCCAAATCAAAGAAATGTTCGCAGCTCCTGGACATGACTATGCTGATCTTCCAGGACCAGGAGACAACAGTCTGTCCTTATGTGACTGTAAACTAGATATAAGTCATCATGGCCTGCTAAGAGATAAAGATAGATACACAAGATGGCTTTTTTTTTTTACTATTTTTTAATAACATTTTTTGGAGCCTGAGCAGAGGAATCGGTATTCTCCAAGAACAAGGAACTTAAAGGGGTTGACTGGTGTTAATCTACAAGTCTGCAGAGTCACTCTATGTGACTGTAAACTAGGGAATCCTCACTTTGTGCACACTGTAAGCAAGGCTGTGCCCATCTAGTTGGAATGTGGCTGGAAGCATGTGTATTGTGTTCTTGAGGTCACATGATCACCCACTCCCGACACCTGAGCTGGCACCAATGCGTGCAAACTGAGGATTCACAAGTCAAGCCACAGAGTGACAGCAGACTTGTAGTTTAAGAACGGTCAATCACTTTAACCATGAAAACTACCCATCAGAATCTATGTATGGCCCATGATCTGTTTTCATTTGATGTAATCAACTAGGGATATACGGAAGCATGAATTAATAGCGTTGCATGATAGAAGTGTAAGAGGTGTACCGGGACCATGTGATGATCGACTCCCTTTCCTCATGTTGGTGTTGTATATAATTATATATATAAATGTTCCTGATTCTGCTATGTACATATATTTATAGGTTGTATAGATAAGGAAAGCACAGTACCTCAAGATGAACACTAGATGGGGGTACAACAGTGTATATAGTTTACATAGGAGGAGCCAACCATGGATAAGATAGAGGGTTTTCCTGTCCCTAGTCAGTAGGGGCCATAGAGCCCAGTCAGGGCGTTCAGTTCCGTAATGTTACAAGCAAAGAGCCCAGCCGTCCAGGGCCAGTGGGCCAGAAGTGCAGCAGACTAAGTATGCAGATCGCTCCAAGATGTGGCAGCTTTCTACATGGGCAGATGCCCTCATGTCTTGTGCGAAATAGACAAGGGAACTCCTGAACATAGTGAAGCTGAACAGGGAGGATGCTGCGCTACTGGTCGAGATGGAACAAACTGGGTACAAACTATAGGACATAGGTGAGAACACAGGGAAAGTTAAGGATGTGAAATGTACAGAACTCTGTGTTCAAGCTGTAAATGATATGGACGTGCTGCGATTGAAAATGAGTAAAGTTCTATGTTTAAAGTTGGAATTGGACTCTGTCTCTTTATGTGCCAGATCAAAGGAAGGAGTGTCTCTGCGTCTAAGGGATATTGGTGAATCAGGAGACCACAGCTAGAAGAGTATAGCCCAATAAAGTAAAACGTAACTTTTACTAATAATATTAAAACATGGACAAAACACCTTCTGTGGCAGACATTGCACAGGAATGCCTATACGGGGGATTTTATACAGCCACTGCGTATTACCCCAATGTATGGACAATTATTGAATATTTGAGTGGACTTCATTTATGGACTTTTGAGCTCATATTTGGGCCTTTCGGCCATTGAAAGCTCCCCTGATGAATCTCCGCGATTGGAGAAGAAACGCGTAGGGAGGCACTTTCTACATACAGTGGGGAGTGTCCATAGTAGGGCTCATTTGGGCCTGTCCTTGTGAGGACAGGAGTTTTTGCTGGGGCACGACAGGGGTTTAGAAAAAGGTCCCCCGTCCCCTCTGTCTTACCCTACAACTACTGGACCCTCCCTGGGACCCCTCATCATCGGCATGGGTACCCCGCGTCCATAATTGGTGAGATCAAACCAATTTTTTTATTAGAGCACAGTTTTCGGCATGAGCACTTATTCTCGTTTTGTATTGTTTTGTCCATGTTTTAATATTATTAGTAAAAGTTACGTTTTATTTTATTGGGCTATACTCTACTAGCTGTGGTCTCCTACTTACCCCAAGAGTTTTTGCAACAGCTTGGTTATCCTAAGCTGCAGCTGTCTCATTGGTGAATCAGGCAAGTGAGACAGTGGGACTGTATATATGTGATGTGGGTGGCCATGGTACGTTAAAGCAGACACATATGCGGGCCATGACTACAGGCCTGGCAACGCTCACACTTGGCATTGTCGGCAGGATCCCGCAGCCTTGCAATGCAGAGATGCTGTGAAGAATGAAGATGCTGATATCCTGGAAGTGACTAATGTATTGGACGTGACTAAAACTTTGTATGTAACCGACCCTTTATTTGTGACCAAGATGGTGACCTTAAAGATGGTGGAGAATGACGACTGTGATCTAAGCCTTCGTGGGCGTGCTGGCCCAAGGATGGCACAAAAATCTGTCAGGCGACATCGCCCGGTCCTCCCATGGTGGGCGCGTGTGAGAAGAAGGCCTCGCCCCTTACAACAGATTGCAAAGAAATGGGTGGAGAGGCTGGAAGCGACCCCACCTTGGAACGGTTGGGCCCAGAAGAAAACCCCGGGTGCAGCTGAGCGGTGTCATTGCGAGACACAGCACCAGCAGTGATGGACCACTTTTGCACCTGTTGTCATGGCGGCATAGGCTACATAGAGGGAAAATGGCTGCAAGAAGTGAAGAAAGAAGGCCCGACCCGGGGGACTAAGAGAGGTTGCCAATGAATTCCGCCCGGACAGAGCCCTTGCACCTGTTGAGGAGAGCTGCCGTTGGCTGCAGGAGCCGGGGCACCAATTTCAGGAGTTGGAACCTCTTTGCCCGGAGCCAGTGTTTCCACGCCATTGGGAAATGGAATCAGCGACAGCCCCGGAGGAGTCCGCACCTGAAATGAAGGCCAAGCCGTAACTTCAGCATTGGGAGCCAGAGTGCACAGCTGCATCCACGGAGGGATCCCGCTCCCGTTCCAGGGAGCGAGCCCCTGCATTATGGTCCCGCGCCCCTCGGTCTGTCTCATGCTCATCAAACACTGGAGACCAGACCCTTGTCCAGTGGCGACTCATCTCTTGGCCTGTCACGATTTCATCAGGAGGCAGAAGGCCCACTTACATCTCCCAGACAGGCCACCTGAATTGTGGGAGTTATCAAACACAAGAAAAAGAGTAAGAAGGAGGTCTGGGTAGAGCTGCGCTGACCAGGACCCCTAGATGAAGGGGTTTCTCCTTTATCAAAGAGGACAGCTTGAGGGGTTACTTCACAGTGTCAGTGACCCTGTACCAAGGGGAAGACCTAGAGTTGTATGTAGCCCCAGTGCAGACCATGTCGGCACCCTGTCTCTGGGCCACTGCCTGTCAAGTCCAGCTCTGCCTCTGTGCTGCCTTGGCAGTCCATGGCTCTTTCGGCTGCTGAGTCGGAGTCGGCCCAAACCTTTGTCCGGAGTCCAAGGGCAGACAACATGACACAGGATGCGTGTCATTGAGCTGTGGAAAACTTGTTGCTGGAAAAGTTGTGCTTGTTGCACTTTAGGATAATTTGTAACAGGATTGTTCCGCGTCCCTGCATGCAAAGGAGCCCTAGAGCACCTCGGAATCAGCTGCAATGAGGCCAATATGGCCAGGATTAACTGTTGTTGTTGATCCTTAGTTTTGTTGCACTTAGATAGCAGGACTCTGCCCTCGGATTGAGGAACGGACCATGTGTGGCTGCAGCAACAGACTGTGCTTCAGGAACAGGCAGCACACATATGGTAGTGCTATGGACAAAGGAAAGTAGGAACACCCTCCCAAGGATTGAGGACCTAGTGGACAGGTCCCATTGTTGTATATTTGCTTGGTTCCTATAAGCGGAAGGGTCCAGGGCTCAATGGACTAAAGGTGCACTTGGGGTACTGTGAACAAGGCACCTGTATAAGGACTCCCCTGCAACATGGTTTGCTTATCTAGCTTACCTTTTGCCTATTTATGTAAATATTATATTTACATATATTGGGATTTTTTTTACAAGTGGCTGTAAGTAATGGTCAACCCCGGCAGTTGGATCAGATGATCCAGCTTCCAAATAAAATATAAAAGTTTAATCCAACATATTAAAATAAGGAAACAACTCCTGGGACGGCATCATACACATAGTAAGGCGAGCGACGCGTTTCGACCAAGCGGTCTTTATCACAGCTGATCTGCTAAATGACATATCCGGTATATATACAATATAGCACCAATCAAATGCTAGAAAAATGTCATGTAAAACATAGGTTTAAAAAAAAAAAAAAATTTACAAATGTACCCAATAAATTCAAAACAATAATGTGCAGAAGGATATATACAATAGATAATGAACAATAAACAATGCACAATGAATAAGAATAAAGACATAAAGAAAATGAAAAAATACAGAGGGAGGGACATTGCTAGTAATGAAACATTAGTTCATTTCGTTTGTTCAAACCACCTGGAAACCTTGTACCTAGATTAAAGATCCAGAACGCTTCTCTGGTAAGTAACGCTCTGTGAATATCCCCACCGCGCGGAGGTTTTTTAATTTTCTCAATACCTATTACTTTTAAAGAAGCTGTATTGCGGGAATGAAAATCAATAAAATGCCTCGCCACCGAGGAAATGGTGCGACTATTATTTGTAGTGCATTTGATGTCATACAAGTGTTCCGATATGCGGTTTTTTAATTTCCGAGTAGTACACCCGATATATGATTTGTCACAAACCGTACATTCAATTTTGTAGACTACAAATCGTGTATTACAGTTTATAAATGTTTGAATTTTGTATTGATTTTTATTTCCTCCGGTACCAAAAAACTTAACGGTGGTAAGATGTCTGCACGTAGTGCAATTAGTTACATTACATTTGTAACAACCTATACAATGCAACCAAGTATTAGTTGAATGTTCAGAAGAAAAGTGATTAGGAGATATTATGTTGCCTAAGGTAGGCGCTTTTCTGGCTACTATATTGCATCCCTTAGACAGAATCTGAGCAAGAGTGGGATCTTCAAGTAAAATGGGCAAAGCTTTATTAATAATAGTTTTGATTTTATTAAACTGTGGACTAAATTGTAGACACACATATGGTTTATTGCCTATATTAGTTCTATTTATAATTTTCTTTTTTTTATTTTTATTATTATCGCTTGTTCCACTGTCTATCTCTGAGGGGATAAGACTTGATTGCTCTTTCTGATTTACTATATGTGCTGCTCTGTCTAGCATCCAATGCGGATATCCACGTTTTAAAAATTTCTTTCGTGATTGGATTAGATCTTTAAATAAATCATTATTATTGTTACAGTTTCGCTTCAATCTCGTGAATTCACCTACAGGAATTGCCTTAACTGTGTGCCTGGGATGACTACTTTTAGCGTGAAGTAAACCATTACCTGCCATTGGTTTTACAAAAGTTCGTGTGGAAATAAGTTCATTAGGGACCTATGTATCACATGACATTTTTCTAGCATTTGATTGGTGCTATATTGTATATATACCGGATATGTCATTTAGCAGATCAGCTGTGATAAAGACCGCTTGGTCGAAACGCGTCGCTCGCCTTACTATGTGTATGATGCCGTCCCAGGAGTTGTTTCCTTATTTTAATATGTTGGATTAAACTTTTATATTTTATTTGGAAGCTGGATCATCTTTTCGTTTTTTGGATATTCTTCACGTCACGTCAGGACGGAGATCCGTGCTTCCTGTATTTCCTCGGTGTGCTGGCTCCCTGCCTTTTGTCCATATTTCGCTGACTACCGTGCACCCGAGATTTAACTCCTTATTTTCGGGACTGGCTACATATCATCACAAGTAAGTGCTTTCTCTGCTTTTATTACATTCTTATATTTTTTTGGGACATTGCACTATGTCGGACACCACTACAAACCGCATGCAAAAAGCAGCTAAGGTTTTTTCTGGTACATTTGAAGGAAATGTTGCTACATCTGAAATTTCTAACTCATGGTCTGTACTGAAAAAACTCATGATCCAAGAAACCAAAACTTGGTGGGATTTAACCACACTTCAGAATTACATATCCAAAAGTATGGTGCCAAGAGGCTTGCGAATTAAGAAAAAAGCCACTACTGATTTGGGCACTTCATTCTCTGAGGAGTGGAACGAAATATTAAGCACCTGTTCACTTAATCTCATGCGTTTAATTGTGAAATATGAGGATAAAAAACTTAATGACATACAAAAAGAAATTGATGTATCTAAAGCAAATCTGCAGAGTATGGACATCATTCTAGAAAATAACATCTCGTACAAGAAAATTCAGGAAGACGTCACAATATTAGAGGATGAAATTATACAACGAAAAAAACGCAAATTTCAACGAGATTTGGACGACTATGCAACCAATAAAGTGTTCAACTGGAATGAAGGCATAGACTCCTCTAAAACACCCAGATCCATTCTGCGGTTTTCCAATCGCCGCAAAAAAACAGAACAAGCGTTTTGTAAGCTTTAGCTCAAGAGAGGGGGATCCTGACGATAATGGCTGCAGCACATCGGATGCCTCCCTCAATGAGCTCACAGATACCAGTCCCATTAGACATGTGAATAAGCCAAAAAACGCAAAAGGCGCGGTGGGAGGAAGCACAGAAAGTCTATATGGTGTGCAGACCCGCCGCAGGAAGGGTGCAATGAGATGAATAATAATGTTACAAATTTATCATCTAGATCTTTTACACAAGACCAATTGGAAGTATTGTCTTTTGGTTTAAATTTTGCGCCGGATCAAGACTTTAATCTTTTTGCAACAATCTTGGACATCAACAAATTTATTCGGAATCTTACAATTAAAAAACATTTTTTTTCAGCTGAACAACAAGAATATTTGTCTGAGGAAAATTATGGGACAACAAATGTTTTTCATTCTTTGGATTTTCATGAACAAATGTCCCTTTTGATTCTGCAGGATTTACAGGATCAGGATACTGAATCCAATAAATTGGTCAATCAATCTCTAGATTTGGTAACAAAGAATCCCTTTTTTTATCCTTTGCAGTCTCGGGCTGAATGTATGAATAAATTTCAAGAAATAGTGGAACGAGATCTTAAAACCCTGCAGAATCAAAGGGTTTCAGTCAAACACAATTTATCTATAAACCAGAAACGAGCTATTCAGGAGATAAAAGATATGAATGACATAGTTATAAAAACTAGTGATAAAGGAGGCACAATTGTCATCATGAATTCCTCTGACTACAAAAATGAAATTTTAAAATCTTTAGCGGACACTAATATTTACAAAAAATTGACTTCTGATCCTACCCCCTCATTTAAATCTGAAATTGACAAAATTATTGAAGAGGGAATATCTTTGGGGGTTCTGACCATTAAACAGGCTGATTTTTTACGAGTTTCTCATCCAGTGATGCCCATAGCTTCCTAAAATTCATAAACAAGCTGCTTTTCCACCTATGAGACCCATAGTCTCTAGCGTAGGATCTCTAAATGAATTTCTTGGCCAGTGGCTTGATTCTTTACTACAGCCATTGGTATTCAGGACCCCAGGATATATTAAGGATACCAAAGATATACTGGGTATCATAACAAAAAAGAAATGGAAATTGGAATATACTTGGCTTAGTTGCGATGTCGTTTCTTTATATACTTGTATCCCTCACAATGTTGCAATACAAGCATTACAATTCCATCTGAACAAGTATAGTTCATATTCAAGTGATCTGATTAATTTTATTTTACAGGTAACTTATTTTCTTTTGACGCATAATTTCTTTTCTTTTGATTCTGAATATTTTTTGCAATGCACAGGTGTGGCCATGGGGGCTAAATTTTCACCTTCCCTAGCAAATCTGGTCATGTCTTATTGGGAGTATTCACACCTCTTTGCAGTTTCCAATCCGTTTTCTGCATGTATTCATTGGTATGGCAGATACATTGATGATACGCTGTTTATTTGGCGTGGCGATGTATCTGCCATACAGGACTTTGTAAATTATATTAACGACAACAATTTTAATTTAAAATTCACATATGTTCCGGCTGTGTCCAAGATTTCCTTTTTAGATCTGGAGTTGACAGGTGTCCCTAATGAACTTATTTCCACACGAACTTTTGTAAAACCAATGGCAGGTAATGGTTTACTTCACGCTAAAAGTAGTCATCCCAGGCACACAGTTAAGGCAATTCCTGTAGGTGAATTCACGAGATTGAAGCGAAACTGTAACAATAATAATGATTTATTTAAAGATCTAATCCAATCACGAAAGAAATTTTTAAAACGTGGATATCCGCATTGGATGCTAGACAGAGCAGCACATATAGTAAATCAGAAAGAGCAATCAAGTCTTATCCCCTCAGAGATAGACAGTGGAACAAGCGATAATAATAAAAATAAAAAAAAGAAAATTATAAATAGAACTAATATAGGCAATAAACCATATGTGTGTCTACAATTTAGTCCACAGTTTAATAAAATCAAAACTATTATTAATAAAGCTTTGCCCATTTTACTTGAAGATCCCACTCTTGCTCAGATTCTGTCTAAGGGATGCAATATAGTAGCCAGAAAAGCGCCTACCTTAGGCAACATAATATCTCCTAATCACTTTTCTTCTGAACATTCAACTAATACTTGGTTGCATTGTATAGGTTGTTACAAATGTAATGTAACTAATTGCACTACGTGCAGACATCTTACCACCGTTAAGTTTTTTGGTACCGGAGGAAATAAAAATCAATACAAAATTCAAACATTTATAAACTGTAATACACGATTTGTAGTCTACAAAATTGAATGTACGGTTTGTGACAAATCATATATCGGGTGTACTACTCGGAAATTAAAAAACCGCATATCGGAACACTTGTATGACATCAAATGCACTACAAATAATAGTCGCACCATTTCCTCGGTGGCGAGGCATTTTATTGATTTTCATTCCCGCAATACAGCTTCTTTAAAAGTAATAGGTATTGAGAAAATTAAAAAACCTCCGCGCGGTGGGGATATTCACAGAGCGTTACTTACCAGAGAAGCGTTCTGGATCTTTAATCTAGGTACAAGGTTTCCAGGTGGTTTGAACAAACGAAATGAACTAATGTTTCATTACTAGCAATGTCCCTCCCTCTGTATTTTTTCATTTTCTTTATGTCTTTATTCTTATTCATTGTGCATTGTTTATTGTTCATTATCTATTGTATATATCCTTCTGCACATTATTGTTTTGAATTTATTGGGTACATTTGTAAATTTTTTTTTTTTTTTAAACCTATGTATCACATGACATTTTTCTAGCATTTGATTGGTGCTATATTGTATATATACCAGATATGTCATTTAGCAGATCAGCTGTGATAAAGACCGCTTGGTCGAAACGCGTCGCTCGCCTTACTATGTGTATGATGCCGTCCCAGGAGTTGTTTCCTTATTTTAATATGTTGGATTAAACTTTTATATTTTATTTGGAAGCTGGATCATCTTTTCGTTTTTTGGATATTCTTCACGTCACGTCAGGACGGAGATCCGTGCTTCCTGTATTTCCTCGGTGTGCTGGCTCCCTGCCTTTTGCCCAGTTGGATCAGATGACAGCCTATTGTAAACCTTAGAGTTGCCTAGTAATCCCATATTTAAGGAATAATATAAAGCTGAATTCATGACTACCAGCGCTCTTCCCTTATCCACTGGACTGATTACTAAATCCTTATTAATTTAAGTACAGTGCCTTGCGAAAGTATTTGGCTCCCTGGAACTTTTCAACCTTTTGCCACATATCATGCTTCAAACATATAGATACCAAATGTAATTTTTTGGTGAAGAATCAACAACAAGTGGAACACAATTAAGAAGTTGAACGAAATGTATTGGTTATTTTAAATTTTTGTGGAGATTCAAAAACTGAAAAGTCGGGCGTGCAATATTATTTGGTCCCTTTACTTTCAGTGCATAAACTCACTCCGGAAGTTCATTGTGGATCTCTGAATGATCCAATGTTGTCCTAAATGCCTAATGATGATAAATATAATCCACCTGTGTGTAATCAAGTCTCCGTATGAATGCACCTGCTCTGTGATAGTCTCAGGGTTCTGTTTGAAGCACAGAGAGCATCATGAAGACCAAGGAACACAACAGGCAGGTCCGTGATACTGTTGTGGAGAAGTTTAAAGCCGGATTTGGATACAAAATAATTTTCAAAACTTTAAACATCCCAAGGAGCACTGGGCAAGCAATCATATTGAAATATGTATCATACCACTGCAAATCTACCAAGACCCGGCCGTCCCTTTAAACTTTCATCTCAAGCAAGGAGAAGACTGATCAGAGTTGCAGCCAAGAGGCCCATGATCACTCTGGATGAACTGCAAAGATCTATAGCTGAGGTGGGACAGTCTGTCCATAGGACAACAATCAGTGGTACACTGCACAAATCTGTCCTTTATGGAACAGGGGCAAGAAGAAAGCCATTTCTCAAAGATATTCATGAAAAAGTGTTGTTTAAAGTTTGCAACAAGCCACCTGGGAGACACACCAAACATGTGGAAAAAGGTGCTCTGGTCAGATGTAACCAAAATCGAACTTTTTGGCAACAAAGAAAGAAAACCTGTTGGAGTCTGCAAAAGACCTGAGACTGGGACGGAGATTTGTCTTTCAACAAGACAATGATCCCAAACATAAAGCAAAATGTACAGTGGAATAGTTCGCAAATAAACGTATCCAGGTGTTAGAATGGCCAAGTCAAAGTCCAGACCTCAATCCAATCGAGAATCTGTGGAAAGAGCTGAATACTGCAGTTCACAAACAATCTCCATCAAACCTCACTGAGCTCGAGCTGTTTGCCAAGGAAGAATGGGCAAGAATTTCAGTCTCTTGATGTACAAAACTGATAAAGACATATTCCAAGCGACTTGCAGCTGTAATCGCAGCAAAAAGTGGTGCAACAAAGTATTAAGTTAAAAGGGGCCGAATAATATTGCACGCCCCACTTTTCAGTATTTGAATTTCCACAAAAATTTAAAATAACCAATAAATTTCGTTCAACTTCACAATTGTGTTCCACTGTTGTTGTTGATTCTTCACCAAAAGTTTCCATTTGGTATCTTTATGTTTGAAGCATGATATGTCGGAAAAAGTTGAAAAGTTCCAGGGAGCCGAATTCTTTTGCAAGGCACTGTATCTCTAGATTAGTACTCTCCTACATACTTAAATTATTGAAACTTGGCTCACTCTAAAGAGTTTTTTCAAATGTGGTCCCTCCAGCTGTATTTTGTGTGAACATGCACATAAATGAAAAACAATGTTTCTCATTAAAAACAGAACCCAATTTCAACATCAATAGTTTCATAGATTGTAACACAACTGGTGTATTTTAATTCATAAAATGTACATTGCGTCACATACAATATGTGGGCTGTAAAAAAATGCATCAGGTGACATATGTCTCATGCAGTTAGGGCAATTTATCTACTCTAGCATTTAAAGGAATTGAAAAGGTTCATAAAACGATAAGGAGAGTTAACTGTAAAAGAAAAATTCTAAACAGAGAGTCTTCTTGCATATTTAATTTGTGTTGAATACCAGAACCCCATTAGGTCTTAATGTTAGACAAGATCTCATTTTACAATATACGTAAATGTTAAGCCATAGCTGACATTATAATGCTGTTGTTAGTTTCTCTTACAATTTTGCATATCTTCAGGTGCTCTAATTGTTAATCAAATGCCATTGGTTTATGGCCAAAATGTGGCCAATATACAGAGGCGTAGCTAGGGTTTTGGTTCAGGGGGAACGAAGCTTCTGAGTGGGCCCCCAAACAGGTAAACTTGATTACAACTGGGTGACGCATCCTAATAGTGGAGGAGAACCTCAGCAGATGAAAGCACTGTTGCTGAAAATAATCTCTATACAAAGACCAGCACTGATATTACCGCCATATGGTCAGTGGTAGATTCCAGTCCTACAGAACATATAAGAGATCACAGTACAGTTACAGATAATGACTTACCGCTGACGTTCTTTCTGATGGAGTTGTTCACTTTTCCGGTCTTTTCCATCTGGCCCAGACCGACACAACCTCTTCCACCCAGGACTCGTCTGCAGAGATTACAACAAAGACACATTTCACTTCTCATATTTTCAACACCGTCTCCATCTATTCCTGCTGCCGTATGTGTCCCTATTACTGCATCTGCTGTGTGGCTCTCTGTGCCCTCTAAATTCTAAAGCAAACCCTCTAAAATATAGTAATGCCTTGTGCAAGTGCCCTAGAAAACAGTGCCCACATTTAGTAACATACATAGTAACATAGTTATTAAGGTTGAAGGAAGACTTTAAGTCCATCTAGTTCAACCCATAGCCTAACCTAACATGCCCTAACATGTTGATCCAGAGGAAGGCAAAAAAAAACCATGTGGCAAACAGTAAGCTCCACATTGGGGAAAAAAATTCCTTCCCGACTCCAAATACGGCAATCAGACTAATTCCCTGGATCAACACTCTATCAAAGAATCTAGTATATATAACCTGTAACATTATATTTTCAAGAAAGGCATCCAGTCCCCTCTTAAATTTTAGTAATGAATCACTCATTACAACATCAGATGGCAGAGAGTTCCATAGTCTCACTGCTCTTACAGTAAAGAATCCGCATCTGTGATTATGCTTTAACCTTCATTCCTCCAGACATAGAGGATGCCCCCTTGTCCCTGTCTCAGGTCTATGAGTAAAAATATCATTAGAAAGGTCTTTGTACTGTCCCCTCATATATTTATACATTAAAATAAGATCACCCCTTAGCCTTCATTTTTCCAAACTAAATAACTCCAAGTGTTATTGCCCCTAGAAAGTAATAGTGCCTTGTGTGCCCCTTTGATAGTCACAGTAACCTGTGTTCCCTATAACAATAAGTGCCCACTTAACATTGAATAATGTCCCAAGTCTCCCCCTAAACAACTCCCCTGTACACAGTATGATGCTCTCTTATACATAACATGATGCATCCTCACTGTAATGTACACCCACACAGTATACTGACCCCTTAGTAGACCCCAAACTGCTTGATGACCCCAACACTGTATGATGGCCCCTTCACTGTATTCCCCACACTCAGTAGCATAGCTACTGGGGGGGGCAGAGGGGCGGTGGCCCTGAGCCCCACGCTCTGAGGGGGCCCACCCGGAGCTATGCTATGTAAGTGTATTGGTGAGTACATTGCACCAATAGTTACATTCTGCAGCAGAGCAGGGAGAATCGATCTCCCTGCTCTGCCACTTGGCCCCTATGGGGCCCCTGAGCAGGAGTCAACTGACCCTGCAATGACGAGCGGGGGGCCCACTGCTGACACTGGACCCCCAGCACCTGCTGAATTTGCAGAATAGGCAAAACAAAAATTGGAGCAGGACCCTCAGTTTCCACAGAACATTATGTTAAGTGATGAGGCAAACTATTTTGGGTGGGCCATTTATATGGATACACCTAAATAACATGGGAATGGTGACATTTTTCTTGTGTAGGGTGTCTTGCATCGAAATCTGCTGCAATGTCCAGGGTACTGCGTTCACCGGACATCAACACAATTTCTATCCGCTCCTCACGTGTTAACGTCTGCGACATGTCAATGGCTGTAAACAAAGAGAACCTTGTAAATAACCCATGAAATAATAAAGATACGTTAAAACCAAGTACACCATTGTTTTTCTTGTGAAATTCTCAATACGTTTGATGTGTCACATGACCCTCTTCCCATTGGAAAAAATAAAGTTGGATCCAAAATAGCCTACCTAAAAATGGCCGCCATGGTTACCACCCATCTTGAAAAGTTGTCCCCCTCCTATATACTAATGTGCCAGAAACAGGAAGTTGATATCACCAACCATTCCCATTTTATTTAGGTGTATCCATATAAATGGCCCACCCTGTACAACCAGCAATGTTATGTGTATCAAGGAAATTGTCCAGCCCTTTTTTAAAAGCTGTTATAGTGTCTGCCATTACTACCTCATGTGGTAGGGCATTCCACAGTCTGACTGCTCTAACTGTAAAGAACCCTTTCCTATTTAGCTGCTGGAATTGCCTTTCTTCCACCTATAATATGTGCCCCCTAAACCTCAGAACGGTCTTTGGAAGGAATAAGTCATGTGCCAGTGTTTCGTACTGACCACACATATATTTATACATGTAAATGAGATCTCCTCTGAGGAGTCTTTTTTCTAAGCTAAACAAGCCCAACTCTTCCAACCTCTCATCATACGAGAAGCCTTCCATCCCTTGTAATGATCTAGTTGCTTGTCTTTAAACTGATTCTAACATCTGAATATCCTTTTTGAAATGTGGATCCCAAGACTGGATCCCATATTAAATATCCATATTAAATGTGGTCTCACCAGTGATTTACAAAAGGGGTAACAATATGTTGGAATCCCATTATTTTTTCTCTCTTTTTATAAATCCTAAACTCTTGTTTGCTTTTGTGGCTGCTCCTTGACATTGAGTACTGCTGCTCAGTTTACTTGTAACCAAAATACACAAGTCTTTCTCCTGTTCTGTATGGTCCCATTTAATGTATATACAGCAATAGGATTTCTCCGGCCTAGGTACATTACGTTACATTTATCTACATTAAATCTCATTTGCCAAGTGTTTGCCTATTCAGTCATCTTATTCAGATCGTTTTGCAATATTGTAATGTCAAGGTCGTCTTTTATTAATTTTGTTGTTTCTTTGTTAGCTTACTGACTGTGCACTCTGCCCTTCACCATTTGGTGATTTTAATTACAGCAGGTTCCTACCTACCCATAAATGTAGGCTTTGCTGAGAGAGGTGTCCACATTCACCCAGAAAAGGTATTCACATTGGTATTCACATTGGTTAGGGACCCATCAGTCTTATGAGACCACCTTGACATTGGTTGATGGGCAGACATTATTTAGCCAAATTTTGTGCAAAGAGCCTCATTCATTTTTTAGTAATATTCAAAAGCCATATTGCTATTCATATTCATGTATTTCACATTGACATTCTTTAGCACGCTAGAGTGCAACCTTTTTTTGTATATTGTATATAGAGGTATGCACCTATTCAGACTAGTTTGAATGTGCCAGTCAGTTTTTTGTTGTTTAGATTTTAATATCCTGCATACTTTGGTGTCATCAGCAAAGACTGACACTTTGTCCTCAATCACATCCTCAAGGTCATTAAAGGGAAGCTGCCAGTAGGATTGTGCACAGTAACCTACAGTGTCAGATCGGCGTCATTATACTGAGTAAAATGATACCTTGGTTGATGAAATCCATCTTGTGGTTGTTGTTTAATCTTTATTTTCAGTTTGAGTTAATGAGATTCTCATGGTTCGGAGCGGCCTGTGGAGCGTCTTCATGTGGTGCTCTGCTTAGGTATTCATAATGCAGACTGCTGACAGGTCACTGATACCTCGCTTACCTGCCCCCTAGTTTACATAATCAATATGTGTACATACTGCAAAAAAAAACCTTCTTGCAGGCAAGTGCCAGCCGTGACACCTGCGCTGCAACATAATCGCATGTTTACTGTGTTGTTAATAAATGTGGATGAGGTTATCCTGATAGTATAAAAAAATCAATTTTAAAATGGCGCCCGCCGCTCACAACTAACGGTGTATATAGAGGACATCCGATAGTTGCTACTGCACAGGCGCCGGCGGCACTATCTTGCTAGAGAAGAAAAAAAAATGTCCTCCTCCAAGATGACGCCGTTTGCGACTGTGCAGTAGCAATTATTAGTGATTGCCGAAAGCCACTACTACGCAGATGCAGGCAGCGCCATCTTGGATGAGGAAATGTTATTTTCTTCTCTAACAAGATGGTGCCACCAGAGCATGTGCAATAGAAGCTATCTGTGTATATAGAGGTGATCCGATAGCTGCTATTGTGCAGGCGCCATCTTGCTAGAGAAGAAAAAATTTCCTCCTCCAAGATAGCGCCGCCCGCACCTGCGCTGTAGCAGTAATTAACGATCGCCAAGAGCGTATTTTTTTCTTCTCTAGAAAGATGGCGCCGCCTGCGCAATAGCAGCTATCAGATCACCTCTATTTACACTGATAGCTGCTACTGTGCAGGCGTTTCGGGCGCCATTTTAAAATTGATTTTTTTATACTTCTCAGGATAACATCAAGCACATTTATTAACAATACAGTACACATGCGATTGTGCTGTAGCACAGGTGCCATGGCTGGCACCTGCCAGCAGAAGGGTTTTGTTTTTGTTTTTTGCAGTATGTTTTTTTTTCCAGTGACCTGTTAGCAGTCTGCATTATGAATACCTAATCAAAGCACCACATGAAAACCCCCACCACAGACCACCCCGAGCACAAGCATATCATTACCTCAAAACTAAAGATAAAGTTTAGACAACAACCACAAGATGGATTTCATCAACCAAGGTATCATTTTAATCAGTTTAACGGCGCCAACCTGACACTGTCTGTAGGTTACTGTGCACAATCCTGCTGACAGGTTCCCTTTAATAAAGAGGTTAAAAAGAATCGGTCCTAGCACAGATCCTTTTGGTACCCCACTGCTGATTATATCCCATTTAGAGAACATACCATTTATGACAACTCTTTGCTTCCTGTCATTTAGCCAATTCCTTACCCATCTGTATATGGAGTTTCATTATAAGGCTGTTATGTGGAACAGTATCAAATGCCTTTTCAAATTCCAGATAAATCACATCAGCCGCATTACCAACATCCAGATTTGCACTTACCTCATGATAGAAACCCAATATGTTAGTTAGACACGACTTATTCTTCATGAGTCCATGCTGGTTGTCAGTTATCACATTATTATCTACAATATATTTCTGCATGTCATCTCTTATAATGCCCTCAAAAATTTTGCACACTACTGATGTCAGGCTTACCAGACAGTAGTTGCCTGGATCCACCGTCTTACCTTTCTTAAATATTGGTACCACGTGAGCCATCCTCCAATCCCGTGGCACCACCCCTGTTACAAGAGAGTCTAAGAATATGAGATTCAAAGGTCTGTCAATAATTGAGCTTAATTCCCTCAGTGTCCGTGGATGAATGTCATCCGGGCCAATGGATTTGTCAATGTTGAAATTGCTCAGACATAGATGTACTTCTTTTTGTGTTAAACAAGTTATATCAGGTGGTGAATTTTGATTTTTGCCTAGTTGAATGATCCCTGTAACAGACAGTTCATTGGTGAACACGGATGAAAAGTGCCTGTTTAATATCTCAGCCTTTTCTTTATCCTCTGTAATTATATTGTTATTGTCATCTTTTAAGGAGCCGATAAGACCTTTTTTTTATTTTTGGCATTGATGTATTTATAAAAAGTTTTGGGATTTATTTTAACCCCTTCATGACCCAGCCTATTTTGACCTTAAAGACCTTGCCGTTTTTTGCAATTCTGACCAGTGTCCCTTTATGAGGTAATAACTCGGGAAGGCTTCAACGGATCCTAGCGATTCTGAGATTGTTTTCTCGTGACATATTGGGCTTCATGTTAGTGGTAAATTTAGGTCAATAAATTCTGCGTTTATTTGTGATAAAAACGGAAATTTGGCGAAAATTTTGAAAATTTCGCAATTTTCACATTTTGAATTTTTATTCTGTTAAACCAGAGAGTTATGTGACACAAAATAGTTAATAAATAACATTTCCCATATGTATACTTTACATCAGCACACTTTTGGAAACAAAATTTTTTTTTGCTAGGAAGTTATAAGGGTTAAAATTTGACCAGCGATTTCTCATTTTTACAACGAAATTTACAAAACCATTTTTTTTAGGGACCACCTCACATTTGAAGTCAGTTTGAGGGGTCTATATGGCTGAAAATACCCAAAAGTGACACTATTCTAAAAAATGCACCCCTCAAGGTACTCAAAACCACATTCCAGAAGTTTATTAACCCTTCAGGTGCTTCACAGCAGCAGAAGCAACATGGAAGGAAAAAATTAACATTTAACTTTTTAGTCACAAAAATTATGTTTTAGCAACAATTTTTTTATTTTCCCAATGGTAAAAAGAGAAACTGAACAACGAAAGTTGTTGTCCAATTTGTCCTGAGTACACTGATACCTCATATGTGGGGGTAAACCACTGTTTGGACGCACGGCAGGGCTTGGAAGGGAAGGAGCGCCATTTGACTTTTTGAATGAAAAATTGGCTGCACTCTTTAGCGGACACCATGTCACGTTTGGAGAGCCCCTGTGTGCCTAAACATTGGAGCTCCCCCACAAGTGACCCCATTTTGGAAACTAGACCCCCCAAGGAACTTATCTAGATGCCTAGTGAGCACTTTAAACCCTCAAGTGCTTCACAAATTGATCTGTAAAAATGAAAAAGTACTTTTTTTTCACGCCAAAAAAATTTTTGCCTCAATTTTTTCATTTTCACATGGGCAATAGGATAAAATGGATCATAAAATTTGTTGGGCAATTTCTCCCGAGTACGCCGATACCTCATATGTGGGGGTAAACCACTGTTTGGGCACACGGCAGGGCTCGGAAGGGAAGGCGCACCATTTGACTTTTTGAATGGAAAATTAGCTCCCCCACAAGTGACCCTATTTTGGAAACTAGACCCCCCAAGGAACTTATCTAGATGCATATTGAGCACTTTAAACCCCAGGTGCTTCACAGAAGTTTATAACGCAGAGCCATGAAAATAAAAAATAATTTTTCTTTCCTCAAAAATGATTTTTTAGCCTGGAATTTCCTATTTTGCCAAGGGTAATAGGAGAAATTGGACCCCAAATGTTCTTGTCCAGTTTGTCCTGAGTACGCTGATACCCCATATGTGGGGGTAAACCACTGTTTGGGCGCACGGCAGGGCTCGGAAGGGAAGGCACGCCATTTGGCTTTTTAAATGGAAAATTAGCTCCAATCATTAGCGGACACCATGTCACGTTTGGAGAGCCCCTGTATGCCTAAACATTGGAGATCCCCCACAAGTGACCCCATTTTGGAAACTAGACCCCGAAAGGAACTTATCTAGATGTGTGGTGAGGACTTTGAACCCCCAAGTGCTTCACAGAAGTTTATAACGCAGAGCCATGAAAAAAAATAAAATTATTTTCTCAAAAATGATCTTTTAGCCTGCAATTTTTTTTTCCCAAGGGTAACAGGAGAAATTTCACCCCTAAAGTTGTTGTCCAGTTTCTCCTGAGTACGCTGATACCCCATATGTGGGGGTAAACCACTGTTTGGACACACATCGGGGCTCAGAAGGGAAGTAGTGACTTTTGAAATGGCACACCTCCGTAGTGTCTCTGACGTGGGAGTGATCAGAGAGTGATCACCAAGAAGGTCTTTGAGGGGTTATTTGTTCAATTTCGAATCATCCCCACACTTTATTTATAACCCAAGGTTCATAAAGACCCGGTAGTGCCACCGGGTCGCCCTATTGTCTCTGGCATGGGAGGATTATGCGATCCAGTTTGTAAATTTATTGATCACTATTTTCATCCTCTGGTTGAAACGCTTCCCTCCCACGTCAGAGACACTACGGAGGTTCTTCAGAGACTTGATGGTCTTTCTCTGGAGCCCGGCATGTTGCTGGTCACGGCGGATGTCGATTTCCTCTACACCTGCATTGCACATCAACACGGAGTGAGGGCCGTGGAATTTTTTCTAAGTACTAGCAATCTGGATGTCACATTGCAAAGCCTTATCCTTGAGTTGTTAAAATTTATACTTACTCATAATTTTTTTACTTTTAAAGATGTTTTTTTTTTACAGCAACGCGGGACCGCTATGGGCGCTGCATGTGCGCCATCCTACGCTAACCTCTTTCTCGGCTTTTGGGAGAGGGAGGTTTTCGGGGGTGGCGCATGCGCCGCGTCCCAGGTCGTCGGATGGTATCGTTGTATCGACGACCTATTGATTATCTGGCAGGGGTCCGAGGTTGATCTTTTTTCGTTTTTTGCTTTTCTGGATAGAAATGAATATAATATTAAGTTAACTTTCAAACATCACGATCGTATGATAGATTTTTTGGACGTCCAGATTGTTGTGGAGGATGATCTCTCTATTCAAACTGATGTATTTAGGAAGGAAACTTCCTGTGCAGAGGCAGGAATTTGACCCCTAACATATGATCCCCTGTACCTCCACTTATGGTATCACGGCGAATAGTGTGCATACATGACGTCATCATGTATGTGCTGTCACCAGGGCATCACAGAAGAAATGGACAAACTCCCTTGAAGCTGCATGACTGTTCAGTGAAGCTCCAGAAAGGCTCCCTGTACCTAGATGCGCACCGCTGCGCCAGCACACACTGCTTTCTTATACCCTGGAGCCCTTTGAGAAGAAGCACAAGAGGGGGACCGGACTGGGTCCGGTCTCCCCCTCTTTACTTCTGCTCACTGGGCCCCATACAACAGTAATGGCAGTTAAGTCCCTGTTGACTGCCCTGAGGAAGCTAACGAGCAAATTAAATGTGTTTCACCTTCGTTTTCAATAGGAAACTTTATCATGAATGGTGCATGTAACTTACAAAGAACTTATGACTGCCAACTGTTGTGAAAATTGTGAAACCTCGTCCTTGTTATCTCCTGTTTTCTGTTGTATCTATTTCATTCACGCCTACAGAAAATAGTTTACATTTTATTGTCCATGACAAAGTCTGGTATGTATTTTATAACTTAATGGGAAAAAAAAGTAGCAAAGGCAATGCACTTCTACTTAAAGTGACACATCATTTTTAAATATTAACTGTTCTAGTGATCAACTAATTGTAGCATATCTGGAGAGGGATAGCCTCCCTTCAAGATGTTCATATGCCAAAGTTTGGCATATGGAAATGGGCTGTCTTATTGAAATGGCCCCTTTGAGCAATGGTATGAATGGCTGGAGGAAAGACCCACACAAACGTCCATGTTATAACTTCAAGTATTCTGTGAATGGCTCTTGCATATTTGAAATGCCCAGCAGTTCTTCAGCTGGATGCTTCTCATTGCTATTCAGGGACTAGCATTAATTACAACTTGTCTCCATTGTCAGGATTTAAAGTGTTTGACGGTGAATTTTAAGGTCCTTTTACACATTAGACTGAAGTTGGCAGAAACCATTGATATAATCCCAACTATCCCATGGTAGTTGATGTTGATGTTGATGTTACCCCATCCTTTTGTTTTCTAAGGGGTAAGCCATCATCAGAAATGTCTGGCAGTGGCTTTCTCATACAGAACAAATAAGTACTCAGCAAAGCAAGCGCTACTGGGTATAGGAGAGTCGGACAAGGTAGCTGCTGGCTAAATGACTGGCCAAACTACCATTCGCCGAAGAGCTATCTAAATTGTATGGGGACTTTAGTTTAGAGAGAGTAATGGCACTCTGCCCCACAAAAAAATACAACCCAGATAAAGTTTAAACTAACTGTAGGCAATTTATTATATACAGTGAAGATTTTGCATTAACGACCTTCATCATACATACAATGGTCATCCAAAGGCAGGAAATGATGTGAAACGTGTAGAAGATATGTAAAGATCATCAGACATTAATATTGATGGCGAACGACCCATACCTGTGCCTGCAGATCTTCCACGTTGCTCTTTATCTACTACAGGTTTCACATCTTCTGCTTCACTTGTGTGAAAATTGTATGTTTGATGAAGGTCATTTAGAATGAAAAGTCACAGTATATATTAGATGGCCTACATCACCTATTTTTCATCAGAAGTACTACGTCTCTGCTTGCATGAAGGTGAACTACACTTCTAATAATTGCATTAGACAAAGAAAAAATCATATAATGTGAAATATTTGGTTGCCTACAATCTATTTTAGTCTGCAATACTTTTCAGTACAACATGTAACATTGACATGCTAGCAAAGTGTTGCTTTCTGCACCCACCCGAAACTATGTGATTACACACTATTCAGACCGAGTCATTCTGGAAAATTTAGAATGCTAATCAAAAATAACTACTCTGTAATAGCACCACAGTGCACTTTTGTTTCTTTCAGCGCTGCTTTTACTCTTAGCACAGTAAGTGCATTGATACAAATACACAAATCAACAGTTTGTTTTGACACTAGTTTTCCAACAGCTATATTAATGTCATACCTTGCATTTATTATTGTATCTATCCTATTCATCAACAAATTATAAGGATTTTATGTGCTATATAAGTAAACTTATGGCCCGATTCATCAAGGTGTTTAAAGTTCTAGTCCTCTGTGTTTTGATGTCCTCATCATTTGCATATAAAATTTTCTGGAGTAGCATCACATGGCCTATAAGTCTCCTTTTGCTAGCTTGGCAGTCACCACAAGGAGTATGTTTCCTCCCTAGACCCTCTGTCAAAGGCTGCTCACTTATTTGACCTCTTACCAAATCCGACCTCCTGCTTTGCACTGATGTCAAGCCAACTCCCTGAAACATGTGTCTGCAAATCAAGTGTCTGGTTTAGCTTTTTAATTTGAGTCATGTGGCATGTCTCTTTAAAGGGTCAATATATTTGGGCACCAGAATATGTAAAACACCTAGAATTGTCACATATGTGCACACAAATGTTGTGAGTTTTGTCATTTTTCTGGTGTTTATCAAAGTAGGCCAAGATGGGTCAATGTGAAGCCTTACAAATTTATTAAAATTACCCCAGAAATCTATACCAGAACCTGAATGGAGTAACAGAGCACACAAGTTGAAAGATGCGCCTAATTATTTAAGTTGCATGCGCCTCTTAATAAATTATGTGCATCGTACTCCAATGGTCTCTTCATTAAGACTATAGATAATAAGTGACTGGCACACCCCGGACGTGTTGTGATGCAAAATTGGGGTTTATTATACATACAGTAACACAAACGTTTCGGTCGTAACTGGACCTTCATCAGTGTGCTAGATAACTAGTATGTTGAAGGAGCCCCAATAGTTGAAACTACATTGCATCAGAAAAAAGCCTGGAGCTATATGAAATTCAGATGATAGTATCGGTCCATGGACACAGGGGAATATGGCCCAGATGGTGCTATCAGAAAAGAAGCCTGAAGGTATATAGATTCCAGCAGGTGAGAACAATCTGCAGATGCAGGGTGGTGTATCACAGGTAACGCTATCCCCCAGTAGATATGAAACCATGCAGAGTCGCCGTTGCTGTGGGCTAAGAGGAAGGTATGTGCTGTCAGCCTGATCAGAGCACTCCATCTGCGCATGCGCGGCCTCAGGAAGATGGCCGCCCCCACCGATGACAAGGGTAATAGCGCAGATCGCGCGCTTTTTCTTCACCTGCGCGCTGTGGATTCGGCACTTGGACATGCGCACACCACTATGCCACCAACGGAAAGCTGGGGAAGAAACAGCGATGTCACCACGCCCACCTGACCTGACCAGCCTGATTGACAGGCGAAAACGGCGACTTTGGTAATGTATTTCGCAGCATAAGTGGGGAATCAGGGTACACTACATACACTATTGTAACGCACAGCGCAGGCCCTATTTAACAGTATTTATATCTGAATCTGAAAAAACGGGGTGACAGGTTCCCTTTAACAAAAAAATGTGAAACAACTGAAAATATGTCTTATATTCTATGTTCTTCAAAGTAGCCACCTTTTGCTTTGATGAATGCTTTGCACACTCTTGACATTCTCTTGATGGGCTTCAAGAGGTAGTCACCGGAAATGGTTTTCACTTCACAGGTGTGCCCTGTCAGGTTTAATAAGTGGGATTTATTGCCTTATAAATGGGGTTGGGACAAACAGTTGTGTTGAGCTGAAGTCTGGTGGATACACAGCTGATAGTCCTACTGAATAGACTGTTAGAATTGGTATTATGGCAAGAAAAAAGCAGTTAAGTAAAGAAAAACGAGTGGCCATCATTACTTTAAGAAATGAAGGTCAGTCAGTCCGAAAAATTGGGAAAATTTAATATTGTGTTCCCAAGTGCAGTTGCAAAAACCATCAAGCGCTACAAAGAAACTGGCTCACATGAGGACCGCCAAAGGAAAGGAAGACCAAGAGTCACCTCTGCTTCTGAGGATAAGTTTATCCGAGTCACCATCCTCAGAAATTGCAGGTTAATAGCAGCTCAGATTAGAGACCAGGTCAATGTCACACAGAGTTCTAGCAGCAGATACATCCCTACAACAACTGTTAAGAGGAGACTTTGTGCAGCAGGCCTTCATGGTAAAATAGCTGCTAGGAAACCACTGCTAAGGACAGGCAACAAGCAGAAGAGACTTGTTTGGGCTAAAGAACACAAGGAATGGACATTAGACTAGTTAATTGTAAAGTGCTGCGGAATTTGTTGGCGCAATATAAATAAAAATTATTATTATTATTATAGTGGAAATCTGTGCTTTGGTCTGATGAGTCCAAACTTGAGATCTTTGGTTCCAACCACCGTGTCTTTTTGAGATGCAGAAAAGGTGAACGGATGGAATCTACATGCCTGGTTACCACCGTGAAGCATGGAGGAGGAGGTGTGATGGTGTGGGGGTGCTTTCCTGGTGACACTGTTGAGGATTTATTGAAAATTGAAGGCATACTGAACCAGCATGGCTACCACAGCATCTTGCAGCAGCATGCTATTCCATCCGGTTTGTGTTTAGTTGGACCTATTTGACAAAGAAGGAAAGTGATGGGGTGCTGCGCCAGATGACCTGGCCTCCACAGTCACCAGACATGAACCCAATTTGGAGTGAGCTGAACCGCACAGTGAAGGCAAAAGGGCCAACAAGTGCTAAGCATCTCTGGGAACTCCTTCAAGATTGTTGGAAGAACATTTCCGGTGACTACCTCTTGAAGCTCATCAAGAGTATGCCAAGAGTGTGCAAAGCAGTCATCAAAGCAAAAGGTGGCTACTTTGAAGAACCTAGAATATAAGACATATTTTCAGATTCATTTTTTTGTTAAGTATATAATTCCACATGTGTTAATTCATAGTTTTGATGCCTTCAGTGTGAATTTACAATTTTCATAGTCATGAAAATACAGAAAAATCTTTCAATGAGAAGGTGTGTCCAAACTTTTGGCCTGTACTGTATATACTTTTTCTTAGACAATACAGTCATCTTTAAGTGTATATTGAATGTCAGCACACTACTTTATGTTCTCTAGCTTGAATTTTTATTGAAGATTTCACATTTTGTTAATATAGATTTCATTTTAAAATGATTTTTGCAACCGAACCTCCTTTTCCCCAAATTATTTCTTGGTGTTGTGTGTAAAAATATTCTAGTAAGAGGTAACAATCACCTGTCTACAAGACAAAAATAAAAATAAAAAGCTAATAAGGTTAAAACTACTAAATCATTGATCTACCTCTTGTCTATGACTGGCAATCCCACAGAGAATATTAACCATCACTCCATTTAAGCAGGTGTCAGACTCACCTGATCTGTTGATTGTGGGAGTCTCAGCAATCTAATGGTTATCATGAATTCAGTGGACAGGTGATAACTCCTTCTAGCTGACACTAAGCTCGGACAGCTTTTTATACACTTCCACAAATGCATTGACCATGTGTACAGACATTTACTCCTCCAGAAGCATTTGTATGCCTCCAATTGAGGGCTCATGCACCTCTATATCCCAAAAGAATTGAAAAATTTAATCCAGTCCAGTTTAGCTTAGAACAAGGGTGGTCAATTAATTTTTATAAGGGGCCACATGAGAGACTGTGACTGTTGTGGAGGGCCGAACCAATAGACTGAAATTAATTCTTCTCAATGTTGATATTGACATATTAATTATAATTATTTTATATTTATATTAATTGTATAGTTAAATATTGAGCAGAATTAAGTATGATTGCGTCTCCCTATATACTGTACTAGCTATTGAACCCGTTCTACGCCTGGGTGGCGAGCATTTATATTGGTATATGGTCTCCATCCTGGTATGTGCTGCACCATCCTGCGTCCCCATCCTGTCATGTGCTGCTCCATCCTGCGTCCCCATCCTGTCATGTGCTGCACCCATCCTGCGTCCCTATCCTGTCATGTGCTGCACCCATCCTGCGTCCCCATCCTGTCATGTGCTGCACCCATCCTGCGTCCCCATCCTGTCATGTGCTGCACCCATCCTGCGTCCCCATCCTGTCATGTGCTGCACCCAACCTGCGTCCCCATCCTGTCATTTGCTGCTCCCATCCTGCGCCCCCATCCTGTCATGTGTTGCTCCCATCCTGCGCCCCCCTTCTGTCATTTGCTGCTTCCATCCTGCGCCCCGTTCTGTCATGTGCTGCTGCCATCCTGCGCCCCCGTTCTGTCATGCGCTGCTCCCATCCTGCGCCCCCGTTCTGTCATGTGCTGCTCCCATCCTGCGCCCCCGTTCTGTCATGTGCTACTCTCATCCTGCGCCACCGTTCTTTAATTTGCTGCTCCCATCCATATGCCCCATACGCTGCTCCATAAAGGTTTATGGCCCCCATAAAATGCTCCATAGTATATGCCCCGTACACTGCTCCATAAAGGTTGATGGCCCCCATAAGATGCTCCATAGTATATGCCCCCGTAAACTGCTCCATAAAGGTTGATGGCCCCCATAAGATGCTCAATAGTATATGCCCCCATACACTGCTCCATAAAGGTTGATGGCCCCCATAAGATGCTCCATAGTATATGCCCCCGTACACTGCTCCATAAAGGTTGATGGCCCCCATAAGATGCTCAATAGTATATGCCCCCGTACACTGCTCCATAAAGGTTGATGGCCCCCATAAGATGCTCCATAGTATATGCCTCCGTACACTGCTCCATAAAGGTTGATGGCCCCCATAAGATGCTCCATAGTATATGCCCCCGTACACTGCTCCATAAAGGTTTATGGCCCCCATAAGATGCTCCATGGTATATGCCCCCGTACACTGCTCCATTATGGTTTATTGCCCCCATAAGATGCTCCATATTATATGCCCCGTACACTGCTCCATTATGGTTTATGGCCCCCTTAAGATGCTCCATAGTGTATGCCCCGTACGCTGTTCCATAAAGGTTTATGGCCCCCATAAGATGCTCCATGGTATATGCCCCCGTACACTGCTCCATTATGGTTTATGGCCCCATAAGATGCTCCATTGTATATGCCCCCGTACACTGCTCCATTATGGTTTATGGCCCCAATAAGATGCTCCATAGTGTATGCCCCGTACGCTGTTCCATAAAGGTTTATGGCCCCCATAAGATGCTCCATACGATATGCCCCCGTACACTGCTCCATTATGGTTTATGGCCCCCATACGATGCTCCATACTATATGCCCCCATACACTGCTCCATTATGGTTTATGGCCTCATAAGATGCTCCATACTCTATGCCCCCGTACACTGCTCCATTATGATTGATGGCCCCCTTAACATGCTCCATTCTATATGCCCCGTACACTGCTCCATTATGGTTGATGGCCCCCTTAACATGCTCCATTCTATATGCCCCCGAATGCTGCTGCAATATATAAAAAAAAAAAACAAAAAAAAAACATACTCACCTATGGTCGCCGAGTGCTGGGGGGCCTGAGCAGGCGAGGACACCGGCGCGCTGTGGGGGTCAGGTGCCGGTATCGCCGCCAGCTCAGGCCCCCCAGCACGTACTATATTCACCTGTCCTCCGTTCCACCGCTGCGAGCTGCCATCTTCCCGGTCCTCTGGCTGTGACTGGTCAGTCAGGGGGCGGCGCCGGCGCTCATTAAGCGCGTCATCGCGCCCTCTGAACTGAAGGTCACAGGCCGAGGACCGGGAAGATGGCGGCGCGCAGCGGTGGAACGGAGGACAGGTGAATATAGCCGATACTCACCCTCCTGGTGGTCCCTGCTTCTCTGTTGGAGATCGCGGTGTGCGTTCAGTGTTAACGCATACCGCGATCTCCCGGGAGCGTCACTCTGTGAGGCCCAGACTGCGCCGGCGCTTGCGCTGTCTATAAAGGCTTCGGACAGAGTGACGCTCCCAGCGTTATATTATAGATGAGGCTGCACACAGCCCCCCTTCATACCGCATGAATCCCCACAAAGCCTGTTACAGCTGAACCCCACATAGCCTCCTATATACAGTATGAGCCCACACACAGCCCCTTATATACTGTAGGAGCCAACAGAGAGCCACCTATGTACACCATAAGAGCCCATACACAGCCTCCTATATACAGTACGAGCCTACATACAGCACCTTATATACCATAAGAGCCCAAACACAGCCCCCTATATACATCATAAGAGCCCACACACAGCCTCCTATATACAATATGAGCCCAACATAGCATACTATATAAAACATGAGCCCTCACATAGCCTCCCATATACAGCATGAGTTACCACATAGCCTCCTATATACATTATGCGCCTGCACACAGCCCCCTATATACCTTATGAGCCCACACACAGCCCCTATATAACACAAGAGAGCACACAGAGCCTTTATATAGCGTAAGAGCACACACACTGCTCCCTATATACCGTATGAGACACCCACATAGCCTCCTATATATAGTATAAGCCCCCAGATACCCTCCTATTTACAGTATGAACCCGCACACAGCCCCTATATACCATAAGAGCCCACACACAGCCCCTATATGCAGTATGAGCCCCACATAGCCTCCAAAATACATCATGAGTCCCCACATGATCTTTTATGTACAGCATGAGCCTCCACATAGCCTCCTATATACAGTATGTGTTCCCACATAGACTTCTATATACAGTATGAGCCCACACACAGACCCCGTATATATCATATGAGCCCACAAGCAGCTCCATAAACACCGCAAGAGCACACACACAGCACCCTATATACCATAAGAGCCCCCACATAGCCCCCTATATACAGTATGAGCCCCACATATAGAACCAGAAACACATGTGCTACTTGCACATTGAACAAGTCTGTAAGAATATGTTCACACCACCAGGAAACTTGAAAACACAAAAGAGCACAGTTAGGTCAAAAATACTCTGTTGTAAAAAAAAAATCACAGTAATAAGCAAGTGCTAGTCAAAAGATGGAAAAAAACCAGGGTATTTAGTTGATACTTTTTTTGCAAAAAAATGTATACTAAGCTGCTCCACCAATCATCAAGGTATACCCATATAGAGCAGTCCTAACTAATGTATGTAATCCCTATCTGATGTATTTAAAAATCTGATCATCTGTATAGTACCTGTATAAGCAGGGTTCAGAGAGGGAATATCCATGTGGACCTGCTAGATGGAACAGCTTTAGTGCAAATGACCCACAAAGGAGTGGTGGACTGAAACAAGAGAACAATTATAGAACCAGAAACACATGGGCTACTTACACATTGAACAAGTCTGTAGGAACATGTTCACACCACCAAGAAACTTGAAGACACAAAAGAGAACGGTGAGGTCAAAAATACTCTGTTGCAAAAAAATCACAGTAATAAGCATGTGCTAGTAGTCAAAAGATGGAAAAATAGGGTATTTAGTTGATACGTTTTTTTGCAAAAAAATGTATACTAAGCTGCTCCACCAATCGTCAAGGTATACCCATATAGAGCAGTCCTAACTAATGTATATACCATATTTTTCTGACTATAAGACGCATTTTTGTTCCCCCAAATTTTGGGGGAAAGTGGGGGGTGCGTCTTATAATCCGAATCTGTGTGCTGTGCTGTAGTGGAGGGGGAGCAGCTCTGGAGTGGTGTCAGGAGGCTGGATTGGGCTGGCTGCGGGCTGCAGAGACAGAAGGAGGTCACATGCTCCCGCTCATTAGTCTCATGTAATATTCACTGCACCCGCTGTCCATCACCTCGGTGCTGAAGCTGCCCAAGTTGATTCACAGGGGAGCAGCGAATATTACATGTGCCTGCATCTCTCCCCTTCCATCATGGATACGGCCGCGTCACTTTTATATGCCCCCGTGCTGCTGGCAGGCACAGGATAAAATAACAATCACTTAACTCACCTTCAGATGATGGCTCCATGCTCAGAGCTCCTTTTTTGTGCTTCCTGTGTCTGTGCTGACATCTGATCATGTGATCGGCACAGCACAGTGATGACATCACTGTGTACCCAGGTCACATGATCCGATGCCTGGGAAACAGGAAGCACAACCGAGGACCTGTGAGTACAAAGCCATCATCTGAAGGTGAGTTAAGTGTTTGTCATTTTATCATGTGTCTTCCAGCAGCACAGGGGGGCATGTGTCTGCCAGCAGCACGGGGGGGGGGGGCATGTGTCTTCCAGCAGCACAGGGGGGCATGTGTCTGCCAGCAGCATGGGGGGGGGGTGGGCATGTGTCTTCCAGCAGCACAGGGGGTATGTGTCTTCCAGCAGCACAGGGGGCATGTGTCTTCCAGCAGCATTGGGGGGCACGTGTCTTCCGGCAGCACAGTGGGGGCATGTGTCTTCCAGCAGCACAGGGGGTGCATGTGTCTTCCAGCAGCACAGGGGGGCATGTGTCTTCCAGCAGCACAGGGGGGCATGTGTCTTCCACCAGCACAGGGGGGGCATGTGCCTGCCAGCAGCCCGGGGGTCATGTGTCTTCCAGCAGCACAGGGGGGCATGTGTCTTCCAGCAGCACAGGGGGGCATGTGTCTTCCAGCAGCACAGGGGGGCATGTGTCTTCCAGCAGTACAGGGGGGCATGTGTCTTCCAGCAGCACAGGGGGGCATATGTTTTCCAGCAGCACAGGGGGGCATATAGTGACCTGGGGGCCTGCACCTGCCAGCAGCACTGGGGGACATATTGTGACCGGGGGGTATGTCCCTGCCAGCAGCACAGGGGAGCATACAGTGACCCGGGGGCATGTGCCTGCTAGCAGCATAAGGGGGCATATAGTGACCGGGGGGGGGCATGTGTCTGCCAGCAGCACAGGGGGCATGTGCCAGCACAAAGATGGGGGTTATATAGATACCAGGATGAGGGACATATGATTTGTAAGATGGACACTGGTATTATAAGCAGTCCTAACTAATGTATATACCGTACTTTTCTGACTATAAGATGCATTTTTGTTCCCCCAAATTTTGGGGGAAAGTGGGGGGTGCGTCTTATAATCCGAATCTGTGTGCTGTGCTCTGCTGTAGAGGAGGGGGAGCAGCTCTGGAGTGGTGTCAGGAGGCTGGAGTGGGCTGGCTGCGGGCTGCAGAGACAGCAGGAGGTCACATGCTCCGGCTCCATGCTCCCGCTCATTAGTCTCATGTAATATTCACTGCACCCGCTGTCCATCACCTCGGTGCTGAAGCTGCCTGAGTTGATTCACAGGGGAGCAGCGAATATTGTGCCTGCATCTCCCCCCTTCCATCATGGATATGGCCGCGTCACTTTTATATGCCCCCCCCCCCCCCGTGCTGCTGACAGGCACATGATAAAATAACAATCACTTAACTCACCTTCAGATGATGGCTCCATGCTCACAGCTCCTTTTTTGTGCTTCCTGTGTCTGTGCTGACATCTGATCATGTGATCGGCACAGCACAGTGATGACATCACTGTGTGCCCAGGTCACATGATCCGATGCCTGGGAAACAGGAAGCACAACCGAGGAGCTGTGAGCACGGAGCCATCATCTGAAGGTGAGTTAAGTGTTTGTTATTTTATCATTTGTCTTCCAGCAGCACAGGGGGGCATGTGTCTGCCAGCAGCACGGGGGGGCATGTGTCTTCCAGCAGCACAGGGGGGCATGTGTCTTCCAGCAGCACAGGGGGGGCATGTGTCTTCCAGCAGCACAGGGGGCATGTGTCTTCCAGCAGCATGGGGGGGCATGTGTCCTCCGGCAGCACAGGGGGGGCATGTGTCTGCCAGCAGCACAGGGGGGCATGTGCCAGCACAAAGATGGGGGTTATATAGATACCAAGATGAGGGACATATGATTTGTAAGACGGACACTGGTATTATAAGAAAGACCCCCATTTAACATCAAAAAATATTTTTTTCTTCACCAAATTTGTGGGTGCGTCTTATGGTCCGATGCATCTTATGGTCCAAAAAATACGGTAATCCCTATCTGATGTATTTAAAAACCTGATCATCTGTATAGTACCTGTATTAGCAGGGTTCACATTGCCTCCACATACAGCATGGACCCCACATAGCCTCCCTCACATATACAACATGAGTTTCCACATAACCATTCATATACAGCATGAGCCCCACATAACCTCCCACACACAGCATTAGTTGCACATAGCCCCCTACGTACAGCATGAGCCCACATAGCCTTCACATACAGCATGAACATCCCATACACATGGAAAAAAACACATACTCACCTCTCTCCTGCTCCCCTGGCACTCTGCCTCTGCTCCTGTCTTCGGTGCACTGACCCTCCACCGTTCACAGCTGATGTGATAAAATGACATCATCGCATCAGCTTTCTCGCATGCTGATTGGTGGAAGAAGGGGTCGGCAGACCCTCCTCCACCAATGTATTTACCGCTGTCTGCAAGCTGAGGTCCACAGATAGTGGTGAAGGCGGCAGATGGACGGCGAGCAAGGGAGGCCATGGTCAACCCGTGGGCAATTTTTTCAGCCCTTCTGAATAGGACCGCAGTTTGTCCATGCCTGGTTTAGAGCATTCCATATGTCCTTTCAGAACATATTAATGTCTTATAGGAGGTCTCTAAAGAGCTACTATAAGTGACCAATATTACCTCTGAAGCTAATCGTCAACAGACAGACCAAGAGCACATAACTGATTACTTTGTCAGATAGGACAACCACTTTAAGATATTTTACATTGACTGAAATAGCTGATTAGAATAGAAAACACTTCACTCAAGAGAACATAAAAATCAAATATAAATTATGCTGTTGTAAGATAAGGTCAGTTCCTGAAGGCCAAATATAGAATGAATATGTCAAGAAACGGGAACAAGTCAATCAAATAAATGAGCATATGAGAGTAGAGATTTCTTCAGCTTTGTGCTATAGATTAGTAGAGTTGTGTATGTGGCTACATATCTAATAGGAATCATAAACATTAAAGTAACATATCAATAATAGCTAATTCCATGTACCCCATAAAACTGCATGATACACCATTTCAATGATTTTACGGTTGTATGTTATAAAGATGTCAATGGCTCAATGTGCACAAGATTAAATGTTACTGAGATCATCATTTCTCATCATTAGTTGTCTATGTAAAAAGATACATATTAGAAATAAAAATTAATATTTTCAAAACTGTTTTCTGGGGAGGTGGGGGGGGGGGGGGGCAGTGCATTTCAGCTTTCCAGTGGCATGCTATAAAATGTCTCACGTATCGGATTAACAGAATGAATAATACCTGTTCCCCTGGCATTCATGACGGCAATGTTTTTATTATGCATGCATTCCATTCTGTCCATTAGTTAAAGTAAATCCTTCTAATCACTGAATAATGTAATTTAATCTATCATTATATTGATCAATATTGAAAAGAACTTGTAGATTACAAAACCATATACACTTTAAACCTAAATCATTTAGTCCATCATGCATTGCTATAGCATTCGTTACTATTACACTGAATGTTGCAATGAGGTATATACCGCAATTTTTTCCCGAAAATTTTGGGGGAAAAAGGTGGTGCGTCTTATAATGCAGATATACCTTACTGGTACTGTTGCTGCAGGCCACAGGCTGGGATGAGGGGGTGTTCGGTGCTGCTGCTTGTGTCCGGCGCTGCGGGGTGCATGGCGGCGCTGCGGGGGTGTCCGGCAGAGCTGCGGGGGTGTCTGGTGCTGCTGCGGGTGTCTCCAGCGCTGTACAGGGCTCTGCACCTCGCAGTTCCATGGTTTCCTGTACGATGGATTCCAGGAAAATGGCCGCCGGAGGGCGGCGCATACGCAGATGGAGATCTCGGCACCATGATCTCCGGAGATGGGATCTCAGTGCTGAGATTACCCACAGCAGCACCGGAGACACCCGCAACAGTGCCGGGCACCCCCGCCGCACCGTCAGGCACCCTGCAGTGCCAGAAACAAGCAGCAGCACCAGACACCAGCAGCATAACCGGACACACATCGGAACACCCCCTCATCCCAGCCTGCGGCCTGCAACATCCCCCCACTCCTGCCTCCTTCAGCAGCGACCCTGGGACCCCGCTTCACTGTACTCACCACCCCCCTGTAAGCAATAAGACGCATGGATTATAAGAAGCACTACCATTTTATTTTTTTTTTAAATCCTATTTTCTCCTCAAAATTTGCGTTAAAAAAATGCGTCTTATAATCCAGAGCGTTTTATAATCCAAAAATTGCGGTAAGTATTTATTTTATCCAACAATACTAACTGTTATTCATGTCTTTAATTCAATTTCAATCGATATTTAAGGGACATTTTAAGACTCACCCTCATACCTCATAGAAATATCCCCAAAATATATTATTTCACTGATGTTGCTGTATGAGGCTTTTTTCTAGTGGGAAAAAAATCTATTAGTTTTTAAAGGGCACCTGTCACCCCGAAAATCGCGGGTGAGGTAAGCCCACCGGCATCAGGGGCTTATCTACAGCATTCTGTAATGCTGTAGATAAGCCCCCGATGTTACCTGAAAAAGGAGAAAAAGACGCTATATTAAACTTACCCAGGGGCGGTCCCAACTGCTGGTCAGGTCGGATGGGCGTCTCTGGTCCGCTGCGGAGCCTCCCATCTTCATTACAAGACGTCCTCTTCTGATCTTCAGCCACGGCTCCGGCGCAGGCGTACTTTGCTCTGCCCTGTTGAGGGCAGACAAAGTACTGCAGTGCGCAGGCGCCGGGCCTCTGACCTTTCCGGCGCCTGCGCACTGCAGTACTATCCTCTGCCCTCAAGAGGGCAGAGCAAAGTACGCCTGCGCCGGAGCCGAGGCTGAAGATCAGAAGAGGACGTCATGGAAAGAAGATGGGAGGCCCCGCAGCGGACCAGAGACGCCCATCCGACCTGACCAGCAGCGGGACCGCCCCTGGGTAAGTATAATATAACGTCTTTTTCTCCTTTTTCAGGTAACATCGGGGGCTTATCTACAGCATTACAGAATGCTGTAGATAAGCCCCTGATGCCGGTGGGCTTACCTCACCCGCGATTTTCGGGGTGACAGGTGCCCTTTAAAAACTAATAGATTTTTTTCCCACTAGAAAAAAGCCTCATACAGCAACATCAGTGAAATAATATATTTTGGGGATATTTCTATGAGGTACCCGTAGTGCTTCCATTTTTCGTGATCTTGAGTTGGGTGAGGGCTTCTTTTTTGCGTGCCAAGCTGACGTTTTTAATTATACCATTTTGGTACAGATACATTCTTTTGATCGCCCTTTCTTGCATTTTACTGCAATGTCGCGGCGACCAAAAAAATATAATTCTGGCGTTTTGACTTTTTTTATCGCCACGCCATTTAGCGATTAGGTTAATCCTTTTTTTAACCCCTTTCTGCCAGCTGACAAAATAGTACGTCAGCTGGCAGATCCCCTGCTTTGAGGTGGGCTCCGGCGGTGAGCCCACCTCAAAGCCGGGACATGTCAGCTGTTTTGTACAGCTGACATGGGCCCGGAATGAGCGTGAGCGGAATCGCGATCTGCCCGCGCCCATTAAATAGTTAAATTCCGCCGTCAAACGCTGACAGCGGCATTTAACTAGATCGGGGGTCATCGATGCATTGCCATAACTACCAGAGGTCTCCTTGAGACCTCTATGGTTGTTGATGGCCGATTGCTTTGAGCGCCACCCTGTGGTCGGCGTTCAAAGCACACCTGCATTTCTGCTACATAGAGGTGATCTGTACTTCACCTACGGGTATCGGAAAATGGCGCAATTTTTTTTTTTTTTTTTTTAGCAAATTTTGGAATTTTTTTTTACCACTTAGATAAAAGAGAACCTATACATGTTTTGCGTCTATGAACTCGTAATGACCTGGAGAATCATAATGGCAGGTTAATTTTAGCATTTGATGAACCTAGCAAAAAAGCCAAACAAAAACAAGTGTGAGATTGCACTTTTTTTGCAATATCATCGCACTTGGAATTTTTTTCCCGCTTTCTCTTACACGGCATGGTAAAACCAATGGTGTCGTTCAAAAGTACATCTCGTCCCGGAAAAAATAAGCCCTCACATGGCCATTTTGACGGAAAAATAAAAAAGTTATGGCTCTGGAAAGGAGGGGAGCGAAAAACAAAAAAAGCTAAGGGGGTGAAGGGATTAATTGATAGATTAGGCGATTCTGAACGCGGTGATACCAAATATGTGTAGGTTTGAATTTTTTTAATGTTTTATTTTGAATGGGGCGAAAGGGGGGTGATTTGAACTTTTATATATTTTTTATTTTTTTATATTTTTAAACACTTTTTTTAAAAATATTATGTACCTCTATGTAGCTGAATTGCTGAGTTGCTATGAGCGCCAACCACTGGGTGGCGCACATAGCAATCCGGCACTGACAACCATAGAGGTCTCAAGGAAACCTCTAGTTGTCATGCCAATGAACCGATGACCCGCGATCATGTGATGGGCTCACCGGTGCGTGTATTTCCGGCCCGATCGCCGGAAGCGGGATTTAAATGCTGCTGTCAGAGTTTGACAGCGACATTTAACCAGTTAATAGCCGCTAGTGGATAACGATTCCAACCGCGGCTATTGCGGGCACCTGGGACAAGCCACATGTTTGTGTCTTCAACTATGCAGAATGTACCCTTGTAAAGGCTAATTAAGCCAAAACATTGGGATGTTCGCTTCTGCTAAAAAGTTCTCTTCTGTTTATCCTTGGCTGTGAAATCCCGGATTTGAATTTGATGAAATAAACCTTTTTTCAATTACAACCTGACTTCTCTGCTTAATGTGTGCCCGAGGTTACTATCTGAACATTATCTAGTTTTTTTCCCCGGTGGCACCAACCTCGTATATTAAGTGTGCAAATGTAGACCTTTACTTTCAGTGGTATTGCGGGCACATATCAGCTGTTCAAAACAGCTGACATGTCCTGTAAAAGATGTGGGCGCATTGACTGAGCCCACATCAAAGCTGAAATCGGTGTACTAATACATCCGATTTCAGTAAGGGGAATCTGCAGGTTAATAGCATTCTGACACCATGTGGTCACAGCACTAAGAGCCCTGCTGCCCGCAGAAAATTAACTTTATTCCCCTCTGGCAGTGTTCGGCTTCCAGTCAGAGGGGTGACAGATCAGCATTAAAGCAAGTTGTCAGTCAGTGTCGGGGGCAAGGTTACAGCCATCGCTCTCTATGCACAGAGTGGTGACTGAAACCATGCTAGTACCACCCCTGTGACTGAACGAGCAAGGCTACCAGGGGAATAAAGTTAATTTCCTCCCGACAGTGGTGCTCTCAGTGTGGGTGCCACAGTGTGTCAGAATGCAAAAAATCTGCACAATAACCCCATAGCTACAGGTTAATAGTTTTTTTTACTTGACAGGATCCGTTTAAGAACGTGGTGATACCAAATATGTTTATATTTTAATTTTCTTTATTTTTAGTGGGGGAGGGGTAACTTGAATTTTTTTATTTTTTTATTTTTGTGCTCCTTTTAGGGGACTTGAACCTGCCATCATTTGATCACTTATGCTAAATGCTACAATACTACAGTATTGCTAATACAGAATAGACATAACACAAATTATTTATTCTGGTGAGGAAAATAACTAAATAGTTCCTCCATCAATATACATCAACAAGGGGATATTAACTGAGTAAATCACTCTCACAACAGTTTGAAAATATACAAAAGAACAAAAAATGGAGTAACCAAAATCACCCAAAAACATATGTAATAAATATAATATAATTTTTATTAAAAAATTATTTTACAAATATTTAGACGTCAATAAGGAGGGTATCAAGACAAAGAAAGAAAAAAATGATGTCACAGCAAAAAAATCGTGATTATATAAATAATAGAAAAATTCTTAATAATTATTTTATTTTAATAAAATTAATAACTATACAGTCCAGAAAATCATGATTAGATACATCCGCATCTCCAAAATAGACTTCAACGAATTATGATTTTTTATCCCAAAATAAATGAAAATGAAAAATATATACACCATGAAAAACATATTGATACATCAAAAATAATAATAATAATAATAATAATAATAATAAATTGTGAACATTATTATTATGTTAAACAAATAATTTAAATTGAAAATATGTAACTAATAAAGGGCACAGTGCATATCCTTGTTGAACAAATCAGTGGTACAACAACAGGGATAATTGAATATCAAATAAAGCGCAAGTGTTGACTCCCTGGGGAATGGTCATGTACTCTACATAGTAAAAGGGAATAACATAAGTCAATGTAAGTCAATGTAAAGTGCAATGCTTACCCATATTAGCAGTAAAAGGCTATGACTCTATATGACCCTATATTAAGGGTCACCAATCTAACCCAAGAAGAGGTGCGAAACCGGCTAAATAAGATTAAAATAGATAAATCTCCGGGTCCGGACGGCATACACCCACGAGTACTAAGAGAACTAAGTAATGTAATAGATAAACCATTATTTCTTATTTTTAGTGACTCTATAGCGACAGGGTCTGTTCCGCAGGACTGGCGCATAGCAAATGTGGTGCCAATATTCAAAAAGGGCTCTAAAAGTGAACCTGGAAATTATAGGCCAGTAAGTCTAACCTCTATTGTTGGTAAAATATTTGAAGGGTTTCTGAGGGATGTTATTCTGGATTATCTCAATGAGAATAACTGTTTAACTCCATATCAGCATGGGTTTATGAGAAATCGCTCCTGTCAAACCAATCTAATCAGTTTTTATGAAGAGGTAAGCTATAGACTGGACCACGGTGAGTCATTGGACGTGGTATATCTCGATTTTTCCAAAGCGTTTGATACCGTGCCGCACAAGAGGTTGGTACACAAAATGAGAATGCTTGGTCTGGGGGAAAATGTGTGTAAATGGGTTAGTAACTGGCTTAGTGATAGAAAGCAGAGGGTGGTTATAAATGGTATAGTCTCTAACTGGGTCGCTGTGACCAGTGGGGTACCGCAGGGGTCAGTATTGGGACCTGTTCTCTTCAACATATTCATTAATGATCTGGTAGAAGGTTTACACAGTAAAATATCGATATTTGCAGATGATACAAAACTATGTAAAGCAGTTAATACAAGAGAAGATAGTATTCTGCTACAGATGGATCTGGATAAGTTGGAAACTTGGGCTGAAAGGTGGCAGATGAGGTTTAACAATGATAAATGTAAGGTTATACACATGGGAAGAGGGAATCAATATCACCATTACACACTGAACGGGAAACCACTGGGTAAATCTGACAGGGAGAAGGACTTGGGGATCCTAGTTAATGATAAACTTACCTGGAGCAGCCAGTGCCAGGCAGCAGCTGCCAAGGCAAACAGGATCATGGGGTGCATTAAAAGAGGTCTGGATACACATGATGAGAGCATTATACTGCCTCTGTACAAATCCCTAGTTAGACCGCACATGGAGTACTGTGTCCAGTTTTGGGCACCGGTGCTCAGGAAGGATATAATGGAACTAGAGAGAGTACAAAGGAGGGCAACAAAATTAATAAAGGGGATGGGAGAACTACAATACCCAGATAGATTAGCGAAATTAGGATTATTTAGTCTAGAAAAAAGACGACTGAGGGGCGATCTAATAACCATGTATAAGTATATAAGGGGACAATACAAATATCTCGCTGAGGATCTGTTTATACCAAGGAAGGTGACGGGCACAAGGGGGCATTCTTTGCGTCTGGAGGAGAGAAGGTTTTTCCACCAACATAGAAGAGGATTATTTACTGTTAGGGCAGTGAGAATCTGGAATTGCTAGCCTGAGGAGGTGGTGATGGCGAACTCAGTCGAGGGGTTCAAGAGAGGCCTGGATGTCTTCCTGGAGCAGAACAATATTGTATCATACAATTATTAGGTTCTGTAGAAGGACGTAGATCTGGGTATTTATTATGATGGAATATAGGCTGAACTGGATGGACAAATGTCTTTTTTCGGCCTTACTAACTATGTTACTATGTTACTATGACTCCATTCTTATCTCAACATGTGTTTCGCTCATGGCTTTCTCAAGGGGCCTTTTGCAATACATAGGGAAAATTAGTTTGCTATGATGCTCAGTTTGTGCAGAGCTTCACAGGATTACCTTGATGATAGCAACAGGGGCCTTCAGTAGGCCTTCGGCTTCCAAACTGGGGTCACTTGTGGGATGTTTTTACTATTTATGCACATCAGGGGCTCTCCAGGCACGATATGACCCATGCAGACCATTCCATCAAAATCTGCAATCCAAATAATCACTTCTTTCTTTCTGAGCCCTGCTGTGCCCCCAAACAGTAGTTTTTCACCACTTATTAGGTATTTACGTTCTCAGGAGAAATTGTCCAACTAATTTTGGTGTCCATTTTCTCCTGTTGCCTTGAGAAAATAAAATATTTGGGACTAAAAGAAACTTTTTATGGGAAAAATGTGATGTATTTATTTTCACACCTCTATGTTATAAACTTCTGTGAACATCCTGGGGGTTCAAGGTGCTTGTGTCACGGGTGTGTAGGATGCAACAGACAGTCGCTCTACATCTGGCTGCAGAAGGTCTCTGCGTTTGGCATTGCAGACGCCTTCTTAATCCTTCTGACTGTTGGACCCAGCGGCAACCTCTCTTCGGCTCTAATTGACACACATGGACCTTGGTGTTTATAAACTACCAGCCTGCTACAGGGAGTCGCCAGTGATATTCATTTTTTCCCTCGTGAAGTCTTGGAGCTGTAGCTGTCTGCTAACTTCCTCTCTGTTGCTCTTGGAGGACGTTTGGTGTGATCTCTCTGGAGTCTGCTCAAGATAAGTTCTGCTCTCCTTGTTTGTCTCCTTTGTTGTCTTTAGTTATCCGTGGGGACTGACCAGTGTTCATTCCCCCTTCCCTATTCAGGGCCTAACGCTAGGGATATACAGGGCTTTGGTTTCCTGCTCGGTAATTGGTGCGGAACCAATTTAGTGATGGTAGGGTATGCAGGGTGTTATAAAATCTGCCTAGGAGTCTTCACTCCCCCATTCCCTAGTATTTGGGCTTCCTTTCTCTCATCCCTTCGTGTTGCACTTAGTCTTTCCCACACTGTGCGTGACAGCTCAGCACACATCTAAATAAATCCAGAAAAGAAGAGAGGGGCTATAAATACACAGGGGTAACTTCAAAAATACGAATAATAACCTTCAGAAAAATAGTAGTGCTGAGCCCAAATAAAATTTATAATGTTTATTAGTAACAATTAAAAAACAAGTTTTTTAAATGAAATATATACAGTAAGTTGTGAAGATGAGAACAGAGATACAGTGGGGCAAAAAAGTATTTAGTCAGTCAGCAATAGTGCAAGTTCCACCACTTAAAAAGATGAGAGGCGTCTGTAATTTACATCATAGGTAGACCTCAACTATGGGAGACAAACTGAGAAAAAAAAAATCCAGAAAATCACATTGTCTGTTTTTTTTTATCTTTTTTTGCATTTTATGGTGGAAAATAAGTATTTGGTCAGAAACAAACAATCAAGATTTCTGGCTCTCACAGACCTGTAACTTCTTCTTTAAGAGTCTCCTCTTTCCTCCACTAATTACCTGTAGTAATGACACCTGTTTAAACTTGTTATCAGTATAAAAAGACACCTGTGCACACCCTCAAACAGTCTGACTCCAAACTCCACTATGGTGAAGACCAAAGAGCTGTCAAAGGACACCAGAAACAAAATTGTAGCCCTGCACCAGGCTGGGAAGACTGAATCTGCAATAGCCAACCAGCTTGGAGTGAAGAAATCAACAGTGGGAGCAATAATTAGAAAATGGAAGACATACAAGACCACTGATAATCTCCCTCGATTTGGGGCTCCACGCAAAATCCCACCCCGTGGGGTCAGAATGATCACAAGAACGGTGAGCAAAAATCCCAGAACCACGCGGGGGGACCTAGTGAATGAACTGCAGAGAGCTGGGACCAATGTAACAAGGCATACCATAAGTAACACACTACGCCACCATGGACTCAGATCCTGCAGTGCCAGACGTGTCCCACTGCTTAAGCCAGTACATGTCCGGGCCCGTCTGAAGTTTGCTAGAGAGCATTTGGATGATCCAGAGGAGTTTTGGGAGAATGTCCTATGGTCTGATGAAACCAAACTGGAACTGTTTGGTAGAAACACAAATTGTCGTGTTTGGAGGAAAAAGAATACTGAGTTGCATCCATCAAACACCATACCTACTGTAAAGCATGGTGGTGGAAACATCATGCTTTTGGGCTGTTTCTCTGCAAAGGGGCCAGGACGACTGATCCGGGTACATGAAAGAATGAATGGGGCCATGTATCGTGAGATTTTGAGTGCAAATCTCCTTCCATCAGCAAGGGCATTGAAGATGAAACGTGGCTGGGTCTTTCAACATGACAATGATCCAAAGCACACCGCCAGGGCAACGAAGGAGTGGCTTCGTAAGAAGCATTTCAAGGTCCTGGAGTGGCCTAGCCAGTCTCCAGATCTCAGCCCTATAGAAAACCTTTGGAGGGAGTTGAAAGTCCGTGTTGCCAAGCGAAAAGCCAAAAACATCACTGCTCTAGAGGAGATCTGCATGGAGGAATGGGCCAACATACCAACAACAGTGTGTGGCAACCTTGTGAAGACTTACAGAAAACGTTTGACCTCTGTCATTGCCAACAAAGGATATATTACAAAGTATTGAGATGAAATTTTGTTTCTGACCAAATACTTATTTTCCACCATAATATGCAAATAAAATGTTAAAAAAACAGACAATGTGATTTTCTGGATTTTTTTTTCTCAGTTTGTCTCCCATAGTTGAGGTCTACCTATGATGTAAATTACAGACGCCTCTCATCTTTTTAAGTGGTGGAACTTGCACTATTGCTGACTGACTAAATACTTTTTTGCCCCACTGTAGCTACTGGTGAGAGACCATACAGGTAAAAATACATCCAAGTTACATAGCAAAATATAAATACATAATTTGTGTAGTGTCCAAATAATTAAATAAATCTTATCAAGTGAAAAAATTATTGGATAGACATATACATGATTAATAAATAAATTGTTGTGCAACAAGTATTACGGAAAAGAGGTTTTCATCATAATGAAACATATATATGCATATAATAGGTAAGAAAACTTTAGAAGTTGAAATAGAGACATTTAAAGTTAAACTTAAGGATTTGATCTCAACGAACAATATGGAACAATTTAAATATAAGGTAAATAAACAATTCCTTACGTGGGAGAAAGAGATTCAGGATACAAAAGCTTATAAATTCCAAAGGGACCTACAGGACTTCCAGAACAACACTGTCTACAGGTGGCATCAAATGCAGACTAATAACTCCATACATAGATCCTTTTCTATATCATCCCTATCTTCCAGAGAAGGAAATCATGATGTATCTACATACATATGGAATTACATTTAATAAATGTATGGTCTCTCACCAGTGGCTATGTCTGTTCTCATCTCCACAACTTATATATTTCTTTTAAAAAACTTGTCTTTTAATTATCTACTATATAATTGTCTAAGGGTCACTTCCGTCTGTCTGTCTGTCCCAGATATTCATTGGTCGCGGCCTCTGTCTGTCATGGAATCCAAGTCGCTGATTGGTCTTGCCAGCTGCCTGTCATGGCTGCCGCGACCAATCAGCGACAGCCACAGTCCGATTAGTCCCTCCCTACTCCCCTGCAGTCAGTGCCCGGCGCTCGCTCAATACTCCCTGCAGTCACCGCTCACACAGGGTTAATGCCAGCGGTAACGGACCGCGTTATGCCATGGGTAACTCACTCCGTTACCGCCGCTATTAAACCTGTGTGACCAACTTTTTACTATTGATGCTGCCTATGCAGCATCAATAATAAAAAGGATCTAATGTTAAAATACTAAAAAAATAAAAAATTATTATATACTCACCTTCCGCCGCCTTTCCCGCTCCTCGCGATGCTCCGGTAACCGCTCCATGCAAGCTTCAGGTTCCGGTGGCAAGGATGGTATGCGACAAGGACCTGCGATGACGTCACGGTCATGTGACCGCGACCTCATCACAGGTCCTGCGCGCCTGCGCAAGAAGGACCTGCCATGACGTCATGGTCATGTGACTGCAACGTCATCATGGGTCCTGCGCTACCAACCCTGGGACCGGAAGCTGCCGAGTGCACCGCACACAGGCAACATGACTACAAGGGCTCCCTCGGAAGGTGAGTATATGTTTATTTTTTATTTTTTAACCTGTGACATACGTGGCTGGGCAATATACTACGTAGCTGGGCAATATACTAAGTGACTGGCCAATATACTATGTGGCTGGGCAATATACTATGTGGCTGGGCAATATACTATGTCACTGGGCAATATACTACGTGGCTCTGTGCTGTATACTATGTCACTGGGCAATATACTACGTAACTGGGCAATATACTACATGGCTGGGCAATATACTACGTCACTGGGCAATATACTACGTGACTGGGCAATATACTATGTGGCTGGGCAATATACTAAGTGACTGGCCAATATACTACGTGGCTGGGCAATATACTACGTAACTGGGCAATATACTACGTGGCTGGGCAATATATTACGTCACTGGGCAATATACTACGTGGCTGGGCAATATACTACGTCACTGGGCAATATACTACGTGACTGGGCAATATACTATGTGGCTGGGCAATATACTACATGGCTTGGCAATATACTACGTGGCTGGGCAATATACTACATCACTGGGCAATATACTATGTGACTGGGCAATATACTACGTGACTGGGCAATATACTACGTAGCTGGGCAATATACTACGTGGCTGGGCAATATACTACGTCACTGGGCAATATACTACGTGACTGGGCAATATACTATGTGGCTGGGCAATATACTACATGGCTTGGCAATATACTACGTGGCTGGGCAATATACTACATCACTGGGCAATATACTATGTGACTGGGCAATATACTATGTGGCTGGGCAATATACTATGTCACTGGGCAATATACTACGTGGCTCTGTGCTGTATACTATGTCACTGGGCAATATACTACGTAACTGGGCAATATACTATGTGGCTGGGCAATATACTATGTCACTGGGCAATATACTACGTGGCTCTGTGCTGTATACTATGTCACTGGGCAATATACTACGTAACTGGGCAATATACTACGTGGCTGGGCAATATACTACGTCACTGGGCAATATACTACGTGACTGGGCAATATACTATGTGGCTGGGCAATATAGTAAGTGACTGGCCAATATACTACGTGGCTGGGCAATATAATACGTGGCTCTGTGCTGTATACTATGTCACTGGGCAATATACTACGTAACTGGGCAATATACTACGTGGCTGGGCAATATACTACGTCACTGGGCAATATACTACGTGACTGGGCAATATACTACATGGCTTGGCAATATACTACGTGGCTGGGCAATATACTATGTGACTGGGCAATATACTACGTGACTGGGCAATATACTACGTAGCTGGGCAATATACTACGTGGCTGGGCAATATACTACGTCACTGGGAAATATACTCTGTCACTGGGCAATATACTACGTGACTGGGCAATATACTACGTGGCTGGGCAATATACTACGTGGCTGGGCAATACACTACATGACTGGGCAATATACTACGTGGCTGGGCAATATACTACGTGGTTGGGCAATATACTATGTGGCTGGGCAATATACTACATGGGCTGTGCAATATGCAAGGGCTCCCTCGGAAGGTGAGTATATGTTTATTTTTTATTTTTTAACCTGTAACATACGTGGCTGGGCAATATACTACGTAGCTGGGCAATATACTAAGTGACTGGCCAATATACTATGTGGCTGGGCAATATACTATGTGGCTGGGCAATATACTATGTCACTGGGCAATATACTACGTGGCTCTGTGCTGTATACTATGTCACTGGGCAATATACTACGTAACTGGGCAATATACTATGTGGCTGGGCAATATACTAAGTGACTGGCCAATATACTACGTGGCTGGGCAATATACTACGTAACTGGGCAATATACTACGTGGCTGGGCAATATACTACGTAACTGGGCAATATACTACGTGGCTGGGCAATATACTACGTCACTGGGCAATATACTATGTGACTGGGCAATATACTATGTGGCTGGGCAATATACTACATGGCTTGGCAATTTACTACGTGGCTGGGCAATATACTACATCACTGGGCAATATACTATGTGACTGGGCAATATACTACGTGACTGGGCAATATACTACGTAGCTGGGCAATATACTACGTGGCTGGGCAATATACTACGTCACTGGGAAATATACTCTGTCACTGGGCAATATACTACGTGACTGGGCAATATACTACATGGCTGGGCAATATACTACGTGGCTGGGCAATACACTACATGACTGGGCAATATACTACGTGGCTGGGCAATATACTACGTGGTTGGGCAATATACTATGTGGCTGGCCAATATACTATGTGGCTGGGCAATATACTATGTGGCTGGGCAATATACTATGTCACTGGGCAATATACTACGTGGCTCTGTGCTGTATACTATGTCACTGGGCAATATACTAGGTAACTGGGCAATATACTATGTGGCTGGGCAATATACTATGTCACTGGGCAATATACTACGTGGCTCTGTGCTGTATTCTATGTCACTGGGCAATATACTACATAACTGGGCAATATACTACGTGGCTGGGCAATATACTACGTCACTGGGCAATATACTACGTGACTGGGCAATATACTATGTGGCTGGGCAATATACTAAGTGACTGGCCAATATACTACGTGGCTGGGCAATATACTACGTAGCTGGGCAATATACTAAGTGACTGGCCAATATACTACGTGGCTGGGCAATATACTACGTCACTGGGCAATATACTACGTGACTGGGCAATATACTATGTGGCTGGGCAATATACTAAGTGACTGGCCAATATACTACGTGGCTGGGCAATATACTACGTAGCTGGGCAATATACTAAGTGACTGGCCAATATACTATGTGGCTGGGCAATATACTATGTGGCTGGGCAATATACTATGTCACTGGGCAATATACTACGTGGCTCTGTGCTGTATACTATGTCACTGGGCAATATACTACGTAACTGGGCAATATACTATGTGGCTGGGCAATATACTAAGTGACTGGCCAATATACTACGTGGCTGGGCAATATACTACGTAACTGGGCAATATACTACGTGGCTGGGCAATATACTACGTAACTGGGCAATATACTACGTGGCTGGGCAATATACTACGTCACTGGGCAATATACTATGTGACTGGGCAATATACTATGTGGCTGGGCAATATACTACATGGCTTGGCAATATACTACGTGGCTGGGCAATATACTACATCACTGGGCAATATACTATGTGACTGGGCAATATACTACGTGACTGGGCAATATACTACGTAGCTGGGCAATATACTACGTGGCTGGGCAATATACTACGTCACTGGGAAATATACTCTGTCACTGGGCAATATACTACGTGACTGGGCAATATACTACATGGCTGGGCAATATACTACGTGGCTGGGCAATACACTACATGACTGGGCAATATACTACGTGGCTGGGCAATATACTACGTGGTTGGGCAATATACTATGTGGCTGGCCAATATACTATGTGGCTGGGCAATATACTATGTGGCTGGGCAATATACTATGTCACTGGGCAATATACTACGTGGCTCTGTGCTGTATACTATGTCACTGGGCAATATACTAGGTAACTGGGCAATATACTATGTGGCTGGGCAATATACTATGTCACTGGGCAATATACTACGTGGCTCTGTGCTGTATTCTATGTCACTGGGCAATATACTACGTAACTGGGCAATATACTACGTGGCTGGGCAATATACTACGTCACTGGGCAATATACTACGTGACTGGGCAATATACTATGTGGCTGGGCAATATACTAAGTGACTGGCCAATATACTACGTGGCTGGGCAATATACTACGTGGCTCTGTGCTGTATACTATGTCACTGGGCAATATACTACGTAACTGGGCAATATATTACGTGGCTGGGCAATATACTATGTGGCTGGGCAATATACTACATGGCTTGGCAATATACTATGTCGCTGGGCAATATACTACGTGGCTGGGCAATATACTACGTCACTGGGAAATATACTCTGTCACTGGGCAATATACTACGTGACTGGGCAATATACTACGTAGCTGGGCAATATACTACATCACTGGGCAATATACTATGGGACTGGGCAATATACTACGTGACTGGGCAATATACTACGTAGCTGGGCAATATACTACGTGGCTGGGCAATATACTACGTCACTGGGAAATATACTCTGTCACTGGGCAATATACTACGTGACTGGGCAATATACTACGTGGCTGGGCAATATACTACGTGGCTGGGCAATACACTACGTGACTGGGCAATATACTACATGGCTGGGCAATATACTACGTGGTTGGGCAATATACTATGTGGCTGGGCAATATACTACATGGGCTGTGCAATATGCCACGTGGACATGCATATTCTAGAATACCCGATGCGTTAGAATCGGGCCACCATCTAGTTACTAATAAACATTATAAATTTTATTTGTGGGCTCAACACATCTAGATAAGTTCCCTGAGTGGTCTAGTTTCCAAAATAGTGTCACTTTTTTAGGATTTCCACTGTTTAGGCACATCAGTGGCTCTCCAAAAGGGACATGGCGTCCACTAATTATTCCAGCAAATTTTCCCACGCTGTCAGGTCACCGCGGGTCAGACGGGGAGTCTGCGCATGCTCAGTGATGTCAGCGGTAGTCGGCCCCACCTGACCTGAGGTGAACTTCAGAAACTTTTTCCACGCTACAGAATTAATGTCCGGTCAGGCGGGGAGGCTGCGCAGGCAGCTTTTCATTCATTCCTCTGTGGTTTACAATCAGTTTGGTAGCATTAGCACTGCTCCTGGTTGTAAACTTTTTAACCCCTTGAGATGGATTGCAGGGTGGGACTTGACTGTACAGCGGAAGGTATGGAATATTGTTGCTTTTTTATTTTGGATTTTTTACAGAAGTATGAGGGCTTCGCTTGGATTGAGAGTCTAATAAAGATAGTAAACCTGTGTGTTTAATAAAAGACTTTATTCTTAATGTGTGTGTATTTTTTTTATCCCATTCATACTATTGGATTAATAATGGATAGGTGTCTTAATTACACCTTTCCATTATTAACCAGGCTAAATGTCACCTTACAATACAAATGTGACATTAACTGCTTATTACCCTATATGCCACTGCTACAGGGCAATGGGAAGAGAGAGGCTAAATGCCGGAATAGGCGCATCTTACAGAGGCGCCTTTTCTGGGGTGGCTGGGGTGGCTGGGGGCAGATTTTTTTTAGCAGGGGGGGCAATAACCATGGTTCCTCTCTAGGCTATTAATATCTGCCCTCAGTCACTGGCTTTCCCTCTCTGGTGGAGAAAATTGCGCGGGAGCCCATGCCAGTGTTTTCTGAGAATTAATCCTTTAATTTAACACATACAGCTCCAAAATTTTACACACACACACACTACTAACATTATTAGTAATGGACATATAAAAATCTAACGGATATACAATGGTTTACTGTATGTAAACCATGTCTCATATCCTGTCGGCTTCTGCAATGATTTAGCAAAAGCCGACAAATGAATTACCGGCTATTCTGCTACCTAACTCTCTATGAAATATAAATATCTATAATATAACGCTGGGAGCGTCACTCTGTCCGAAGCCTCTATAGACTGCGCAAGCGCAAGCGCCGGCGCAGTCTGGGCCTCACAGAGCGACGCTCCCGGGAGATCGCGGTGTGCGTTCACACTGAACGCACACCGCGATCTCCACCGCAGAAGCAGGGACCGCCAGGAGGGTGAGTATCAGCCTATATTCACCTGTCCCCGTTCCATCGCTGAGCGGCGCCATCTTCCCGGTCTTCGGCCTGTGACCTTCAGTTCAGAGGGCGCGATGACGCGCTTAATGCGCGCCGGCGCCGCCCTCTGACTGAACAGTCACAGCCAGGAGACCGGGAAGATGGCAACGCCGGACAGGTGAGTATAGTAAGTGCTGGGGGGGCCTGAGCTGACGGCGATACCGGCACCTGACCCCCACAGCGCGCCGGTGTCCCCGCCTGCTCAGGCCCCCCAGCACTTGGTGCCGAGCGGGTCAGAGGCAGTATGGGGACGCAGGATGGAGCAGCACATAAGGATGGGGACGCAGGATGGAGCAGCACATAAGGATGGGGACGCAGGATGGAGCAGCACATAAGGATGGGGACGCAGGATGGAGCAGCACATAACAGTATGGGGACGCAGGATGGAGCAGCACATAAGGATGGGGACGCAGGATGGAGCAGCACATAAGGATGGGGACGCAGGATGGAGCAGCACATAAGGATGGGGACGCAGGATGGAGCAGCACATAAGGATGGGGACGCAGGATGGAGCAGCACATAACAGTATGGGGACGCAGGATGGAGCATCACATAAGGATGGGGACGCAGGATGGAGCAGCACATAAGGATGGGGACGCAGGATGGAGCAGCACATAAGGATGGGGACGCAGGATGGAGCAGCACATAAGGATGGGGACGCAGGATGGAGCAGCACATAAGGATGGGGACGCAGGATGGAGCAGCACATAAGGATGGGGACGCAGGATGGAGCAGCACATAACAGGATGGGGACGCAGGATGCAGCAGCACATAAGGATGGGGACGCAGGATGCAGCATGAACATAAGGATGGGGACGCAGGATGGGAGCAGCACATAAGGATGGGGACGCAGGATGCAGCAGCACATAAGGATGTGGACGCAGGATGGAGCAGCACATAAGGATGGGGACGCAGAATGGAGCAGCACATAAGGATGGGGACGCAGGATGGAGCAGCACATAAGGATGGGGACGCAGGATGGAGCAGCACATAACAGGATGGGGACGCAGGATGGAGCAGCACATAAGGATGGGGACGCAGGATGGGAGCAGCACATGAGGATGGGGACGCAGGATGGAGCAGCACATAACAGGATGGGGACGCAGGATGGAGCAGCACATAAGGATGGGGACGCAGGATGGGAGCAGCACATAAGGATGGGGACGCAGGATGGAGCAGCACGTAAGGATGGGGACGCAGGATGGAGCAGCACATAAGGATGGGGACGCAGGATGCAGCATGAACATAAGGATGGGGACGCAGGATGCAGCATGAACATAAGGATGGGGACGCAGGATGCAGCATGAATATAAGGATGGGGACGCAGGATGGGAGCAGCACATAAGGATGGGGATGCAGGATGCAGCAGCACATAAGGATGGGGACGCAGGATGCAGCATGAACATAAGGATGGGGACGCAGGATGGGAGCAGCACATAAGGATGGGGACGCAAGATGCAGCAGCACATAAGGATGGGGACGCAGGATGGAGCAGCACATAAGGATGGGGACGCAGGATGGAGCAGCACATAAGGATGGGGACGCAGGATGCAGCATGAACATAAGGATGGGGACGCAGGATGCAGCATGAACATAAGGATGGGGACGCAGGATGCAGCATGAACATAAGGATGGGGACGCAGGATGCAGCAGCACATAAGGATGGGGACGCAGGATGCAGCAGTACATAAGGATGGGGACGCAGGATGCAGCAGCACATAAGGATGGGGACGCAGGATGGAGCAGCACATAAGGATGGGGACGCAGGATGCAGCATGAACATAAGGATGGGGACGCAGGATGCAGCAGCACATAAGGATGGGGACGCAGGATGCTGCAGTACATAAGGATGGGGACGCAGGATGGAGCAGCACATAAGGATGGGGACGCAGGATGCAGCAGCACATAAGGATGGGGACGCAGGATGCAGCAGCACATAAGGATGGGGACGCAGGATGCAGCAGCACATAAGGATGGGGACGCAGGATGCAGCAGCACATAAGGATGGGGACGCAGGATGGAGCAGCACATAAGGATGGGGATGCAGGATGGGAGCAGCACATAAGGATGGGGACGCAGGATGGAGCAGCACATAAGGATGGGGACGCAGGATGCAGCAGCACATAAGGATGGGGACGCAGGATTCAGCAGCACATAAGGATGGGGACGCAGGATGGAGCAGCGCATGACAGGATGGGGACGCAGGATGGAGCAGCACATGACAGGATGGGGACGCAGGATGGAGCAGCGCATGACAGGATGGGGACGCAGGATGGAGCAGCACATACCAGGATGGAGACAATATACCAATATAAATGCTCGCCACCCGGGCGTAGAACGGGTTCAATAGCTAGTATATATATATATGTGTGTGTCACTGACATATATATACATATAAATATATATATAAATATAAATATATAGATATAGATATATATATATATACATACAGTAAAAACCAAAAGTTTGGACACACCTTCTCATTTAAAGATTTTTCTGTATTTTCATGACTATGAAAATTGTACATTCACACTGAAGGCATCAAAACTATGAATTAACACATGTGGAATGATTTACTTAACAAAGCCACATTTTGCTTTGATGACTGCTTTGCACACTCTTGGCATTCTCTTGATGAACTTCAAGACATAGTCACCGGGAATGGTCTTCCAACAATCTTGAAGGAGTTCCCAGAGATGCTTAGCACTTGTTGGCCCTTTTGCCTTCACTCTGTGGTCCAGCTCACCCCAAACCATCTCGATTGGGTTCAGGTCTGGTAACTGTGGAGGCCAGGTCATCTGGCGTAGCACCCCATCACTCTCCTTCTTGGTCAAATAGCCCTTACACAGCCTGGAGGTGTGTTTGGGGTCATTGTCCTGTTGAAAAATAAATGATGGTCCAACTAAACGCAAACTGGATGGAATAGCATGCCGCTGCAAGATGCTGTGGTAGACATGCTGATTCAGTGTGCCTTCAATTTTGAATAAATCCCGAACAGTGTCACCAGCAAAGCACCCCCACACCATCACACCTCCTCCATGCTTCACGGTGGGGACCAGGCATGTAGAGCCCATCCGTTCACCTTTTCTGTGTCGCACAAAGACACGGTGGTTAAAACCAAAGATCTCAAATTTGGACTCATCAGACCAAAGCACAGATTTCCACTGGTCTAATGTCCATCCTTTGTGTTCTTTAGCCCAAACAAGTCTCTTCTGCTTGTTGCCTGTCCTTAGCAGTGGTTTCCTAGCAGCTATGTTACCATGAAGGCCTGCTGCACAAAGTCTCCTCTTAACAGTTGTTGTAGAGATGTGTCTGCTGCTAGAACTCTGTGTGGCATTGACCTGGTCTCTAATCTGAGCTGCTGTTAACCTGCAATTTCTGAGGATGGTGACTCGGATAAGCTTATCCTCAGAAGCAGAGGTGACTCTTGGTCTTTGATTCCTGGGGTGGTCCTCATGTGAGACAGTTTCTTTTTAGCGCTTGATGGCTTTTGAAACTGCACTTGGGGACACTTTCAAAGTTTTCCCAATTTGTCAGTCTGACTGACCTTCATTTCTTAAAGTAATGCTGGCCACTCGTTTTTCTTTACTTAGCTGCATTTTCTTGCCATAATACAAGAATATAAGACATATTTTAGATCGCGGTGTGCGTTCAGTGTTTACGCATACCGCGATCTCCTGGGAGCGTCACTCTGTGAGGCCCAGACTGCGCTGGCGCTTGCGCTTGTGCAGTCTATAAAGGCTTCGGACAGAGTGACGCTCCCAGCGTTATATTATAGATATATATATATATATATATATACAGTACAGACCAAAAGTTTGGACACACTTTCTCATTTAAAGAGTGTGCAAAGCAGTCATCAAAGCAAAAGGTGGCTACTTTGAAGAACCTAGAATATAAGACATAATTTCAGTTGTTTCACACTTTTTTGTTAAGTATATGATTCCACATGTGTTAATTCATAGTTTTGATGCCTTCAGTGTGAATGTACAATTTTCATAGTCATGAAAATACAGAAAAATCTTTAAATGAGAAGGTGTGTCCAAACTTTTGGTCTGTACTGTATATATATACTGTATATATATATACCTATACTATGTGTAGACATTTATTTTATCTATTTTATTTTAACCTGTCAGTGTGATTTTACATTACACCGCACTGAAAAGCCGGCTTTTCTAAAGGACACGGGTGCCTATTTCTCACAAGTCACACTCATGGTTCCTGTGGTGTGCGAGTTTTTCTAGCACCTATAGACTTTCATTGGCGACTCTCGGCCGAGATGCGCTGACAATCGCAGCATGCTGCAAATTCACTCTCATGTATAATATGGACGAGAAAACAACAGATCATGGGAGCTGCCCCATAGATTAGGGTTGGGGCTAAAGTTAGGGTTGGGGCTAAAGTTAAGGTTAGGGTTTGGATTACATTTACGGTTGAGATTAGGGTTAAAGGTGTGTCAGGGTTAGGGGTGTGGTTAGGGTCATGGTTGGGATTAGGGTTTAGGGGTGTGTTTGGGATAGGGTTTCTGTTAGAATTCGGGGTTTCCACTGTTTAGGCACATCAGGGCTCTCCAAATGCGACATGGCGTCCGATCTCAATTCCAGCCAATTCTGCATTGAAAAAGTAAAACAGTGCTCCTTCCCTTCCAAGCTCTCCCATGCGCCAAAACAGGGGTTTACCCCAACATATTGGGTATCAGCATACTCAGGATAAATTGGACAACAACTATTGGGGTCCAATTTCTCTTGTTACCCTTGGGAAAATAAAAATTTGGGGGGCTAAATAAACATTTTTGTGGAAAAAAAAATTAATTTTTATTTTCACGACTCTGCGTTATAAACTGTAGTGAAACACTTGGGGGTTCAAAGTTCTCACAACACATCTAGATAAGTTCCTTGGGGGGTCTGGTTTCCAAAATGGTGTCACTTGTGGGGGGTTTCTACTGTGTAGGGGCATCAGGGGCTCTGCAAATTCCACGTGACGCCTGCAGACCAATCCATCTTAGTCTGCATTCCAAATGGTGCTCATTCCCTTCCGAGCTCTGCCATGCGCCCAAACGGTGGTTCCCCCCACATGTGGGGTATCAGCGTACTCAGGACAAATTGGATAACAACTTTTGGGGTCGAATTTCTCCTGTTACCCTTGGGAAAATACAAAACTGGGGGCTAAAAAATAATTTTTGTGAAAAAAAAGAATTTTTATTTTCGCAGCTCTACGTTATAAACTGTAGTGAAACACTTGGGGGTTCAAAGCTGTCAAAACACATCTAGATATTTCCTTAGGGGGTCTACTTTCCAAAATGGTGTCACTTGTGGGGGGTTTCAATGTTTAGGCACATCAGGGGCTCTCCAAATGTGACATGGTGTCCCATCTCAATTCCAGTCAATTTTGCATTGAAAAGTCAAACGGCGCTCCTTCCCTTCCGAGCTCTGCCATCCGCCCAAACAGTGGTTTGCCCTCACATATGAGGTATCGGCGTACTCAGAACAAATGGCACAACAACTTTTGGGGTCCAATTTCTTCTCTTACCCTTGGAAAAATAAAAAATTGGGGGTGAAAAGATCATATTTGTGAAAAAATGTGATTTTTTATTTTGACGGCTCTGCATTATAATCTTCTGTGAAGCACTTGGTGGGTTAAAGTGCTCACCACACATCTAGATAAGTTCCTTAGGGGGTCTACTTTCCGAAATGGTGTCACTTGTGGGGGGTTTCAATGTTTAGGCACATCAGGGGCTCTCCAAACGTAACATGGCGTCCAATCTCAATTCCATTCAATTTTGCATTGAAAAGTCAAACGGCGCTCCTTCCCTTCCGAGCTTTGTCATGCACCCAAACAGTGGTTTACCCCCACATATGGTGTATCAGCGTACTCAGAACAAATTGTACAACAACTTTTGGGGTCCATTTTCTCCTGTTACCCTTGGTAAAATAAAACAAATTGGAGCTGAAGTAAATTTTTTGTGAAAAAAAGTTAAATGTTCATTTTTTTTTAAACATTCCAAAAATTCCTGTAAAACATCTGAAGGGTTACTAAACTTCTTCAATGTGGTTTTGAGCACCTTGAGGGGTGCAGTTTTTAGAATGGTGTCACACTTGGGTATTTTCTATCATATAGACCCCTCAAAATGACTTCAAATGAGATGTGGTCCCTAAAAAAAAATGGTGTTGTAAAAATGAGAAATTGCTGGTCAACTTTTAACCCTTATAATTCCTTAACAAAAAAACATTTTGTTTCCAAAATTGTGCTGATGTTAAGTAGACATGTGGGAAATGTTACTTATTAATTATTTTGTGTGACTTATCTCTGTGATTTAAGGGCATAAAAATTCAAAGTTGGAAAATTGCAAAATTTTCAAAATTTTTACCAAATTTCCATTTTTTTCACAAATAAACGCATGTCAGAATTGTAAAAATTGGCCCGGTCATTAACGTGCAAACCACCCTTGGGGCTTAAGGGTTAAACTTCGTTGTCATTGACATTGCAGTTCTTTGTCGGATATCTAAATTCTCCATCATCTGTACTCATCAGCTCTACTAAGCTCAGTAGGACAAATCTACAAGATAAGGTTCAGGTGACAAAGTTCACAACCAATATGTATGTTTATCAGTTAAAATGCTTGTTTCCAAATCACTTCTTGGAGTCTACTCTCTGTTTACTGATCTAATACTACCTGCTCTGCCCTCCTTTCCAAACTTCCGTTTCAATCTATTTGCTTTGACTTGTAGCCTAGTTCTTTTATCGGTCTGCATTGTCATTTACTTAATTTGTAAAGGGATATTCCAATGGCCAGTAAAAATGAATAATCCATTTCATATTTAGAGTGTAAGCTCTCATGAGCAGGGACTTTTCTCCTTTTGTCTTGCTGTTCTTTTATTTAGATTTTTTTTACATTTTACTTGTTTTCTACTTTGCATTAATCAAAATTGTTAGTTCAAAGACTAACAATAATAATTATTATTATATTAATAATAAATAAAAAAGTAGAGGACGTTTGAATTGCCACTGATTGGTGAGTGCTATTGCGTTTTTTCTACTTTTTTATTTATATGGACACTTTGTTTCACGCAAGCACCGCCTTTCATCTGACCGGACTACCTATTGTTGGGAAACTCTCCACATCGAGTTATTAATCTCTGGAAAGTCGAGCTGTGTTGCTTACTTTTTTTCTTTTCTTGGTTTGTTTATTATATTAATAATAATTATTGTCTTACCGCTGTCTCTAACATCATGTCCTCCCTCTATCTGAAACTAAACCTGTCAAAAACTGAACTCCTCGTGTTCTCTCCCTCTACTAACCTACCTTTGCCTGACATTGCCATCTCCGTGTGCGGTTCCACCATTACTCCAAAGCAACATGCCCGCTGCCTTGGGGTCATCCTTGATTCTGACCTTTCATTCACCCCCTACATCCGATCACTGGCTCGCTCTTCTTACCTGCATCTCAAAAACATTTCTAGAATTCGCCCTTTTCTTACTTTCGACTCTGCAAAAACTCTTACTGTTTCACTTATTCATTCTCGTCTGGACTATTGTAACTCTCTACTAATCGGTCTCCCTCTTGCAAAACTCTCCCCGCTCCAATCTGTCCTGAATGCTGCAGCCAGGATCATATTCCTCACCAACCGTTACACCGATGCCTCTACCCTGTGCCAGTCATTACACTGGCTACCCATCCACTCCAGAATCCAGTACAAAACTACTACCCTCATCCACAAAGCACTCCATGGCTCAGCACCACCCTACATCTCCTCCCTGGTATCAGTCTACCACCCTACCCGTGCCCTCCGCTCCGCTAATGACCTCAGGTTAGCATCCTCAATAATCAGAACCTCCCACTCCCGTCTCCAAGACTTTACACGTGCTGCGCCGATTCTTTGGAATGCACTACCTAGGTTAATACGATTAATCCCCAATCCCCACAGTTTTAAGCGTGCCCTAAAAACTCATTTGTTCAGACTGGCCTACCGCCTCAATGCATTAACCTAACGATCCCTGTGTGGCCTATTTATAATAAAAAAAAAAAAAAAGGTTCCTCGCATCATGTTCTCATACACTTTATGCAGTATTAGCCCTCTGTGTCTGTACTGCTACATACTTAGGCAGGTAACTGGTTCATGCAGCTTTACATGAACACCTGAGCCTTACACTATAGCTGGTCCGAATAACTAAAGCAATTGTTACCATCCACCTCTCGTGTCTCCCCTTTTCCCCATAGTTTGTAAGCTTGCGAGCAGGGCCCTCACTCCTCCTGGTATCTGTTTTGAACTGTATTTCTGTTATGCTGTAATGTCTATTGTCTGTACAAGTCCCCTCTATAATTTGTAAAGCGCTGCGGAATATGTTGGCGCTATATAAATAAAAATTATTATTATTATTATTATTATAATTCAATCTTGATTTTAATTTTAAGGGAATCTGTCACCCCAAAATTCGCCTATAAGCTAAGGCCACCGGCATCAGGGGCTTATTTACAGCATTCTGTAATTTTATTGAAGAAAAAAGTAAGAAAAAAGTGTTTAAAAAATAAATAAATAAAAAATATATATATAAAAGTTCAAATCACCCCCCTTTCGACCCATTCAAAATAAAACAATAAAACAATAAAGCAAATAATAAATCAAACATACACATATTTGGCATCACTGCATTCAGAATCGCCCGATCTATCAATATAAAAAAAGAATTAACCCGATCGCTAAACAGCGTAATGAGAAATAAAAATGAAAAACGCCAGAATTATGTTTTTTTGGTCACCACAACATAGCATTAAAATGAAATAACGAGCGATCAAAAGATTGTATCTCCACAAACATGATATCATTAAAAATGTCAGCTTGGCATGCAAAAAATAAGCTCTCGCCCAACCCGAGATCATGGAAGCTGGAGACGCTACAGGTATTGGAAAAAAGACACATTTATTTTTCCTTTTTTGTTTACAACCTTTGGAATTTTGTTTTACCACGTAAAAAAAAAGAACCTAGACATGTTTGATGTCTATGAACTCGTAAGGACCTGGAGAATCATGTCAGGTTAGTTTTAGCATTTAGTGAGCATGGATAAAAAAAAAAAAACAACTGTGGGATTGCACTTTTTTTGTTCACACACTTGGAATTTTTTTCCATATTTTCAAGTACACGACATGGTAAAGACAATGGTGTCGTTCAAAAATACAACTCGTCTCGCAAAAAACAAGCCCTCACATGGCTATTTTGACAAATAAATAAAAAAGTTATGGCTCTGGGAAGAAGGGGAGCAAAAAATGAAAAAACCTAAAATACCTCTGGCCGTTAAGGGGTTAAAGGTCCATTACTGCCCTAGGCCTCTTTCAAACATCCTGATATTTCCAGTATTGGAAAAAACAGTAGCGGAGATATTAGTGTCCATGTGTGTAATACTTGTGGCATACAACCATGTGCCGCTCATGTGCTGCATCAGTACCACATACCTTCACCTGGGAAACAGCAGTACTGTTCAAGCTGTTGCCCGGCACCGGGTGCTGAAGACAGCTCTCATCATTCTCCCCTGGTCTGCCTGCGATCAGTGCGAGCAGGGGAGAATATTCAGAGTTGTATTCAGCTGATAGCAGTGAAAGCAGGGGGCAGCTAATGAGGCATTCATCAGCCGGCGCCTGTCCTATAAATAAACCAACAGGCATGGGTTCCCCTGTATTTTTGATTACCAGCCAGGTAAAACTGATGGTTGCGGGCTGCAACCCTCAGCTGTCAGCTTCAGCAAGGCTAGTTATCAAGAATAGAGGGCTCCCCATGCTGTTTTTTTGTAATTATTTAAATAAATAATTTAAAAATAATGGTATGCGGTCCCCCCCATTTTTGACAACCAGACTTGCAAAAGCAGACAGCTGTGGGCTGTGCTCTGCTTTACGGCCGGCCGGCGCTAACACAGTGCAGCGAAGCTGACGCCGGGGAACAGACACCGGAATGTAAGTATGTACTGTTTGTTTTTTTAACTTTTACAATGGTAACCAGGGTAAACATTGGGTTACTAAGCGCGGCCCTGCGCTTAGTAACCCGATGTTTACCCTGGTTACCAGTGAACACATCGCTGGATCGGCGTCACACACGCCGATTCAGCAATGTCAGCGGGTGATCAGCGACCAAATAAAGGTCCTGATCATTCCCAGTGACCAACGATCTCCCAGCAGGGGCCTGATCGTTGGTCGCTGTCACGCATAACGATTTCGTTAACGATATCGTTGCTACGTCACAAAAAGCAACGATATCGTTAACGAAATCGTTATGTGTGAAGGTACCTTTAGACTTGTACTGAAAAGTGACCTCCGCATGGCTCCATGAAACACTAGGACTGCGAGCAGGTCACTTTTCACAGGAGATGAATCGGAGAAACAATGAAACCAATGAAGGCAGTGGAAGGTGGGTATGAGACAGGGGGCAACGGACTTCCATTTATAGTACCACTCCAGCAATAAAAAAAATGCTGGAGTGGTGCTTTAAAGGAGTTTTTTGAGGAGCCATATTCGAATGGTGCCGCAGTGCGCAGGATCGACCACAGCTCTATTTACATGATGCTCTTCAGAGCTCCGGTTCTGAGGATTATGGGGGTCCCAGAGATTGGCACGTTATCCCATATCCCGAGGAGAGGGTATTACTTGGGGTAACCCAGTTAAACAAGTTTTCCAAGAATTATTTTTGTTTGGCCATTGGAATATAAAAAATAAACCAATAATGATCTTCCCAAAGTGCAATGCAGCATCTCTGATAACAAGACAGGAGGTGTATATTTATAGTGTACTAGATGGTGGCCCGATTCTAACGCATCGGGTATTCTAGAATATGCATGTCCACGTAGTATATTGCACAGCCCACATAGTATATTGCCCAGCCACATAGTATATTGCCCAACCACATAGTATATTGCCCAGTCACGTAGTATATTGCCCAGCCACATAGTATATTGCCCAGCCACGTAGTATATTGCCCAGCCACGTAGTATATTGCCCAGTCACGTAGTATATTGCCCAGTGACGTAGTATATTGCCCAGCCACGTAGTATATTGCCCAGCCACGTAGTATATTGCCCAGTGACGTAGTATATTGCCCTGTCATGTAGTATATTGCCCAGCCACGTAGTATATTGCCCAGCCACGTAGTATATTGCCCAGTGACGTAGTATACAGCACAGAGCCACGTAGTATATTGCACAGCGACGTAGTATACAGCACAGAGCCACATAGTATATTGCCCAGCCACGTAGTATATTGGCCAGTCATGTAATATATTGCCCAGCTACGTAGTATATTGCCCAGCCACGTAGTATATTGCCCAGTCACGTAGTATATTGCCCAGTCACGTAGTATATTGCCCAGCCAAGTATGTCACAGGTTAAAAAATAAAAAATAAACATATTCTCACCTTCCGAGGGAGCCCTTGTAGTCATGTCGCCTGTGTGCAGTGCATTCGGCAGCTTCCGGTCCCAGGGTTGGTAACGCAGGACCCGTGATGACATCGTGGTCACATGACCATGATGTCATGGCAGGTCCTTCTCGTGCAGACGTGCAGGCCCTGTGATGAGGTCGCGGTCACATGACTGTGACATCATGGCAGGTCTTTGTCGCATACCATCCTTGCCACCGGAACCTGCCGCTTGCATGGAGCGGTTACCGGAGCGTCGCGAGGAGCGGGAAAGGCGGCAGAAGGTGAGTATAAAATGATTTTAAATTTTTTTAATTATTTTTAACATTAGATCTTTTTACTATTGAGGCTGCATAGGCAGCATCAATAGTAAAAAAGTTGGTTACACAGGGTTAATAGCAGCGTCAATGGAGTGCGCTACACCGCGGTCCATTAGCGCTGCCATTAACCCTGTGTGAGAACTGACTGGAGAGGAGTACAGAGCGGGCACTGACTGCGGGGAGGAAGGAGCGGCCATGATGCCGCCGGACTGCGCCCATCGCTGATTGGTCGTGGCAATGGTCGTGGGCATTTTGCCACGACCAATCAGTGACTTGGATTCCATGACAGACAAAGGCCGCGACCAATGAATATCCGTGACAGACAGACAGAAAGACAGACAGAGAGAGACGGAAGTGACCCTTAGACAATTATATAGTAGATATATACAGGACAGGAGAAGTGGAACTGTACAGTGTATATATACAGAATAAGGCCATGTTCACACGTTCATTATTTGGTCAGTATTTTACCTCAGTATTTATAATCGAAAACCAGGACTGGGTGATAAATACAGAAGTGGTGACGTGTTTGTATTACATTTTTCCTCCTGGTTTTGACTACAGTACAAATACTGATGTAAAATACTGATAGTGTGATTGTGGGCTTAATACAAATACTAAGAATTACATCCAGTATACAGGACAGGAGAAGTGGTACTGTGCAGAGTGTGTGGGTGTGTAGTGTCTCCACACTATATTCTACATGTGTGTACCAATACCTGGACTATATTGTATTAGGTCCTGTGGAGCTGTGATATAGTTATTTAGTGGGCACTGCGCCTTTGTGTATCTAATTTGTAGTGGGGAGTCCACGCCACATACAGAGCTCTACAATAATATACTGTGTTATAAAGCATGGTACGGAGCAGTGTTTATATTATATAGTATAGTGATATTCCTTTGTATATAGAATAGAGTACACACTATCTAATACACATACAGCACCATATTATGTACACGTATCTACACTATAAATACACAGAGCACCTTACTATATGCTATATACACAAGTCCTCACTATATACTTAATTATGCCATTTACATCACACGGGATACGTTGGGGCCGACGTGTATCCACCACACGGGATGCATCAGAGCCGACATGTATCCACCACACGGGATATGCTGGGGCCGATGTGTATCCACCACACAGGATTCACTAAGGCCGACGTGTACCAACCACATGGGATACGCTGGGGCCCATGTGTATCCACCACACGGGATTCACTGAGGCCGACGTGTATCCACCGAATGGGATACACCAGGGAGACATGTATCCACCACACGGGATACACAGGGACTGATATATGTACACATTACATATGTGATATGTGAAAGTGAAACTATGGGCTGCCCACACACACACATAGGAATACACACATGCAGCTCACATGCATAAGAAAATACACACGCACGCTCAGACGCATAGGAAAACACACATGCAGGCTCATATGCCTAGGAAAACACACATGCATGCTCACACGCATAGGAAAACACACATGCAGGCTCGCACGCATAGGAAAACAAACAAGCAGGCTCACAAGCATAGGAAAACACACGTGCATGCTCACAAGCATAGGAAAAGACATACACGCTCACACGCATAGGAAAACACATGGATGCTCACATGCATAGGAAAACACACATGCACGCTAACACATAGGAAAACACATACAAGCACACAAGCACAGAAAAACACACATGCAGGCTCACATGCATAGGAAAACAGACATGCAGGCTCACATGCATAGGAAAACAGACATGCAGGCTCACATGCAGAGGGAAACACAAATGCAGGCTCACACGCATGGGAAAACACACATGCAGGCTCACACGCATAGGAAAACACACATGCAGGCTCACACGCATAGGAAAACACACATTCACTCTCAAACGCATAAAAAAACACACACATGCACTCTCACACGCATAGGAAAACACACATACTCAGGAAAACATACATACTAACCTGCCATGTTTAATTTGTCAAATGCCCCCTTCCTCCCTGCTACTTATCTCAGCACAGCAAAAGCTGAGATGGGCAGCTGGAGAGGTTACCTGGAGTGTGCTGGGCAGTGGGCACACACAGGGCAGTTATCTCACCTTGTCCTGCTGTTCAGTGCTGCTGCTCCGCATGCTGACACCACTCCCCCTCCCGGTCCTGGGTGATCGGACATCAGACGAGATCTCAACACAAAGAAGAGGAGGATTCTGCGTGCGATCATGGTGTAAATAACGCACCCTCCCCTTCTTCTTTTCTTTTTAGTTGTGTGCTAGGTAGTGGAGCTGCCCCTCTCAGTACTGCCACTGCGTGTACATTGCTACAGCTGGCCATTGCTGCAGCCACATATGCACGCTGCACATCCCACCCCCCTGTGATGCTGCACCACTGGGTGTCTGAAAAATTAAAGGGGCCGGCAGCCAGAAAACGTGCTGGTGGCCCCCCCAAGAGGCGGCCCACTGGGCAAATGCCCAAAATGGCAGATTAGTATTCCAGGTTTAGACGTCACCAAATGATTTCCTCCTTTGTGATGCTTTGTCATGCCTTTACTGCAGCTGACTTCAGTTGTTCATGTTTCTCCCTTAAATTTTGTCTTAAGCATGTGAAATGCATGCTTGATGGGGTGTGTGACTGGTGTTTTGCCATTGAAGAATATTCCACTATTCCATTCAGTCACATCATCAATATACACTAGTGACCCAGTGCCATTGGAAGCCATGCATGCCCATGCAGTCACACTGCCACCATGTTTTGCGGAGGATGTGGTGTGCTTTGGATCATGAGACATTCCAAGCCTTCTCCATACTTTCTTTTTTCCACACACTGGTACAGGTTAATCTTAGTTTCATCTGTTCAAATAATGCTTTCTCAAATCTGGGTTGGCTTATTTTGATGTTTGTTTATTTTTGCAAAGTCTGGCATTTCTATTTTTAAGGCTTAATAATGGTTTGCACCTTGTGGTGAACCCTCTGTATTTACCCTCATGAAGTCTTCTCTTTAAGGCAGACTTACATACTGAAACACCTACTTCCTGGAGAGTGTCATTGACTTGGGTGGATGTTGTGAAAGAGTTTTCTTCACCCTGGAAAGGATTCTGTGATCATCCACCACTGTTGACTTTCATGGACGTCCAGGGATCTTTGAGTTCCCAAGCTCACCAGTGTGCTCTTTTTTTGAAGAATGTTTCAAACTGTTGATTTGGACACTTCTAACTTTTCTGCTATCTCTCTGATGGATTTCTTCTTTTTTTTAGCTTAATGATGGTTTGTTTCTCTTCCATTGAAATCTCCTTTGACCAAAGTTGTGTGATCACAGCAACAGCTTCCAAATGCAAATGTCACACCTGGAATCAGCTCCAGACCTTTTACCTGCTTAATTGTTGATGGATTAACTAGAGTATTACCTATGCAGCACATTTAAGAGCTTTGGAGATAATTGTCCAATTACCTTTGGTCCTTTTTAAAAGAAGCAGCTACATATTTAAGAGCTGTAATTAATTAATGTCAAGAGTCTGCACTTTAAAGGGAACCTGTCAGCAGGATTGTGCACAGTAGCCTACATACAGTCAGGTCGGCACTGTTATACTGATTAAAATGATACCTGGGTTGATGAAATCTGTCTTGTGGTTGTTTCTTAAACTTAATTTTCAGTTTTGTGTTAATAATATGCTCGTGCCCTAAGGTATGGCTGGGGTATGTGGTGTTCTGAATATATATTCATAATGCAGACTGCTGACAGGTCACTGATCCCTCACTGACATGCCCCCTAATAAATACCAGCTCATACTGAATGAAAAAAAAAACGGTTCTGCAAGCAGGTGCCGGCCATGGCACGTGCACTGCAGCATAACACTGCAGCATAATCACATGTTTACTGTGCACTTAATCCCTTTTGCTTATTTAATTGAGCAAGGAAAAAAAGCAATTTGAAAATGGTGCCTACTGCACCTGCGCAGTAGCAACTATCGGTGTGTATAGAGATCTGATAGCTGCTATTGCACAGGCGCCGGTGGCGCCATCGTGCTGGAGAAGAAAACAAGATTTCCTCCTCCAAGATGGTGTTGCCGGTACCTGCACAATAGCAGCTATCAACACTGGGCTCATGTGTCACAACAACAGCACAGAAGCCATGGGGAGAGCGATTGCCGACACCGGAGGTGAGTATAGGCTTTTTTATTCTATCAAGACCAAGCACAGGGTATAAGAAGGGGTTTTCCTGATAGGGAACAACCCCTTTAAGAGAGTTATGAGCAGCACATTTGATGTTGTACCTTGTTCTTTGCCATACTTCTCATTGTCTCACTATATTTATCAGCGCCGGCAAGGAAGTTGAGTATAAGCTGCCTCTTTTTATAGGGCCAAGCGTGGGATATGACAAGGAGTTGTCCAAGTAGTGAGCAACTTTTTAAATATATAAATGTATACACAGGCATATGTACACACAAATATATAAATGTACACACAGGCAAAATCATCCACCTTTGATTAACCAAAGTTCAAGTATTAATTCCCAGATACATATACTATACAATGATCATAAGTGTATATGCAAGAGAGTATTACTTTAACGATCAAACCTGTCTTTTAGGCTGGGCTCACATTGCGCTAGGGCAGTCCGTCTAACGGACACGTTTTTAAGTAGGCAAAATGCAGTATCACGGACATTGTAACGCTTCCATAGACTTAGTCAAAATTGGCATGCGTTTGCAACATTCCGTTTTTTGTGACACACCTTCCAACGCGGCCTGCAGCGTTTTCGGGTCCGGTCAAGCTAACGTAAGGGTAACGGAAGCGTTAATTCTGCCATTGAAGTCTATTGCAAACGCAGCCAGACGCAAATCAAGCAAAATGTCCAAATGAAACCATGTGTTGGACTGAGGCTTGCCCATGTGGTCATGTGACAGGAAATATGATTTCAGCCATTTTGGAGCATAGACTCTGCAAAACACTCTGAAAACGCCAGCAACACAGTGTGTGTATCTTGTGAGCGACCAGAGGCAATGTAATAATTCTATGTATTCTATTTTTCTATATACATCATTTGAGTGTGTAGTGGCCGTCGGATGTATGTGTACTAAATGTATTGTTTTGTTTGTACACAGATGTCAGATAGTGAGGGATCAAGCAGCAGCAGCAGCGTGTCTGCAGTCTTCTCGTCACAATCGGTAGGCTTGCGATTTAAAAAGCCATAATAAATGTTGTGTGTCACTCGAGTGTATTGAGGTAATCATGTGTAATCATGTTTTTATTGCAAATAGGAATCTTCTGATCCCGCACCTGCCAGGCCACTCCCCAAAAAAGTGTCCAAAGTGTCCAAGAAGGTACATGCCACAAATTATGGGGTTTTTTTACACATAAATTAATACAAGAATTGTAACATTTTTTTTTTACTACACTGTAGGTTGTTGAATTAGGAAAAAAAAAAAGTAGCCTCGTCGTCTGTCTTCACCTCACCTAGAAGTGGTAAATATCACACAAAATATACCTTTTGAACAAAAAAAACTAAGTTTTTTTTTTTTTTTTAATAATAAATCATTAAACATGCAAAACAAACATAACACAAGAAACAGATATATATAACAACGTTTAAAACCCTTGTTTAAAAAACTACATACATAAACCAAACAGTACAAGGACACCCAACAAAAATAAACGATTAAACATTGCAATATAATTTATAAAAAGCTTAAAGTGTTCAAAAATTTTAAAAAAAATTAGGATAAGTGTCCTTAAAAATAATGTAGTTTTGGGGATGAGATAAATGTATACAACCAAAAATGAACGTATACATTTTAATATAACTTTTTGTGTTTACATAGTCCAAGCAGCCCGCCAAAAAAAGAAGGAACATTGCGGTTGACAAAGAGCCCTTGGACATAGAAAACCAGACACTAATAACACTAGTGGAAGTGAATCCGTCCATATGGGATCAAAGTGACAGCTCCCACAGTGATATTATTAAAAAACCGGAAGTTGTGGGAGAAAATAATATGCCAGTTGGACCCCGGTATTTGGATAAGTCCGCATCCTCTAAGAAAAAAATTGGTAATTATTGATGAACTTAAATTGCTAAAATGTAAAGATTGTAAGCTCTCAAATAATTTTTTTGATTTTTCTTTCAAGCCGATGCTGTCCATAAACGGTGGACATCCATTAGAGATCGATTTGTACGGGACTTCCACAGCAGCCAAAACACCCCCAGTGAATCTGATGGCAAATGTGTCACCCCGTATGTTCATTATGAGCAATTGATGCTTCTACAGAAAATGTTGTCCCAGCGCTCCTAAGTAAAATGTTTACGGTGTGAGAGAGGACCAAGTATTAATTAAAATCTCTGAAATTATATTTTTATTATTTTGTATAGAACGATCTGCAGTACCGCTGCGCCTCGAGAGGCAGAGGAACCGGAGCCATCTCGACAGGAAACAAGCCAGCAGATGGTACTGAAGAACGAGCCACGATCAATAGACAGTAGTACTGTGGCTCCTGTTGTCAGTGCCCGTTTGCAAGCACACCACGGACGCAAGCGATCATCTGCCAAAGATGAAGTCGATGCCATAATTCTCGATGGACTCCAACGGTTAGAGGATCTGTGTCGCAGTGAACACAGAGATCTAAGGCGGGAAATTACGGAATTTCAATCCCATGAATCAGTATATGCAGCCAATGAGTGTAAGCCCCTGTTTTTGTCGTATGTGCCTGTAGCCCAAAAGATACCGCCGCACAGAAATATAATGTTTAGGCAAAGATTTCATGACCTATTCAAGGAATTTTTGGCCCCTTAGGGTATGTTCACACGTTCCTGATTTCCATCCTTTTGTTTTCAGGAGTGTTTTTTTAAAAACTGCAGCTCTTGGCAGAAAACGCAGGTCCTTTTTTTGGTCCTTTTTTTGTCCTTTTTTGATGCGTTTTTTGATCCTTTTTTTGATCCTTTTTTTTGATCCTTTTTTTTATGCAGTTTTCTATGCAGTTAAAATGGCTGAAAATACCCTAACCCTACCCCTAACCGTACCCCTACCCCTAACCCTAACCCTAACCCTACCCCTAACCCTACCCCTAACCCTACCCCTACCCCTACCCCTAACCCTACCCCTAACCCTACCCCTAACCCTAACCCTACCCCTAACCCTACCCCTAACCCTATTCTAACCTTAGTGGAAAAAAAAAATTCTTAATTTTTTTTTATTGTCCCTACCTATGGGGGTGACAAAGGGGGGGGGGGTGTCATTTACTATTTTTTTTTATTTTGATCACTGAGATAGGTTATATCTCAGTGATCAAAATGCACTTTGGAACGAATCTGCCGGCAAGATGGCGGCGCCCAGGGAGAAGACGGCCGGACGGACACCGGGACGCCGGGTAAGTATAAGGGGGGGAGATTAGGGCACGGGGGGCATCGGAGCACTGGGGGGGCATCGGAGCACGGGGCGGTGGGATTGGAGCATGGGGGGGCGGGATCGGAGCACGGGGGGCAGCCACACTCCGCCCACGCACTTCCGCCCGCTTCCCCGCACTTCCTGCTGCAGCGGTTCGGCACCACAAACCGCAGTAAAACCCGCAGATATTTTTTTCATCTGCGGGTTTTACTGCGGGTTTGACCTCACAATGGAGGTCAATGGGTGCAGAACCGCTGCGGCTCCGAAAAAAGAAGTGACATGGTACTTCTTTTTTACCGCAGCTATTTAGCGCGTTTTTTTTTTTTTTTTTTTCCGCATTGTGGGCACAGCAGTTCCTGTTTTCCATAGGGTACAATGTAATGTACCCTGCATGGAAAACAGCTGTGGACCCGCAGCGGGAAAATCGCGGCAATTCCGCATGAAAAAAAGGATCGTGTGAACATGGCCTTAGGAACCCACTTCCTCGAGACCAAGAACCATGGGCATGCCGTCATACAAAGCACAATACAGAGGCCAGGGTGAACCGGGTATGGAAAAGCAAAGGCAATGTAGCAGTCCAGCTTACAGGTGGGCAGACAATACGCCCGCACAATATCACAGTCTGTAACTACTTTTTTAAAAAATCACAAAAGTTTGGCAATTACAGCCTTTAAAATGTTTGTGTAAAATGTTTGGGTACCAAAGTTAATTGTGTATATTTTTGTTCATCCCTATGGGATCGCATATGTTAAAATGTCTACCAACAATCAGGTTGGAAGACCAATGTCTTTAAAATATTTGCAGTAAATTTTGCTGTTATAATTAAACATTTCATATTCTTGTATGGATTGAACTTTTAAAATTTATTAACCCCTTTACCCCCAAAGGTGGTTTGCATGTTAATGACCGGGCCAATTTTTACATTTCTGACCACTGTCCCTTTATGAGGTTATAACTCTGGAACGCTTGAACAGATCCTGATGATTCTGACATTGTTTTCTCGTGACATATTGTACTTCATGATAGAGGTAAAATTTATTTGATATTAAATGTGTTTATTTGTGAAGAAAATGGAAATATGGCAATAATTTTGAAAATTTCACAATTTTCCAACTTTGAATTTTTATGCCCTTAAATCGCAGAATTATATCACACAAAAAACTTAATAAGTAACTTTTCCCACATGTCTACTTTACATCAGCACAATTTTGAAACCAGAATTTTTTTTTTAGGGAGTTATAACGGTAAAAAGTTAACCAGTGATTTCTAATATTTCCAACAAAATTTACAAAACCATTTTTTTAGGGACCACCTCACATTTGAAGTCACTTTGAGGGGTCTATATGATAGAAAAACCCCAAAAGTAACACCATTATAAAAACTGCACCCCTGAAGGTACTCAAACCCACATGCAAGAAGTTTATTAACTCTTCAGGTGTTTGAACATTTTACTTTTTAGTCACAAAAATGATATTTCAGCAACAATTTTTTTTATTTTTCCAAGGGTAAAATGAGAAAATGGACCTCAAAAGTTGTTGTCAATTTGTCCTGAGTCCACTGATACCCCGAATGTAAGGGGGAACCACTATTTGGGCGCACGGCAGGGCTCGGAATGAAAGGAGCGCCATTTGACTTTTTCAAGCTAAATTTGGCTGGAATTGAGATCGGACGCCATATCGCATTTGGTGAGCCCCTGATGTGCCTAAACAGTGAAAAACAGTGGAAAGTTGTTGTCCAATTTGTCCTGAGTACGCTGATACCAAATATGTGGGGGGAACTACTGTTTGGGCGCACGACAGGGCTCAGAAGGAAAGGAGCGCCGTTTGACTTTTTCAAGCTAAATTTGGCTGGAATTGAGATCGGACGCCATGTCGTGTTTGCAGAGCCCCTGATGTGCCTAAACAGTGGAAACCCCCCACAAGTGACCCCATTTTGAAAACTAGACCCCCTAAGGAACTTATCTAGATATGTGGTGAGCTCTTTGAACCCCAAAGTGCTTCACAGAAGTTTATAATGCCCGGGCGTGAAAATAAAAAATCCAATTTTTTCCACAAACATGATGGTTTAGTCCCCAATTTTTAATTTTCCCAAGGGTAACAGGAGAAATTGGACCCAAAAAGTTTTTGTCCAATTTGCCCTGCATATGCTGATACCCCATATGTGGGGGGAACTACTGTTTGGGCGCACAACAGGGCTCAGAAGGAAAGGAGCGCCGTTTGACTTTTTCAAGCTAAATTTGGCTGGAATTGAGATCGGATGCCATGTCACGTTTGCAGAGCCCCTGATGTGTGGTGAGAATTTTGAACCCCCACGTGCTTCACTAAAGTTTATAATGCCCAGGCGTGAAAATAAAAAATCCTATTTTTTCCCACAAAAATGATTTTTTAGTCCCCAATTTTTAATTTTCCCAAGGTAACAGGAGAAATTGGACATCAAAAGTTGTCCAGTTTGTTCTGAGTATGCTGGTACCCCACATGTGGAAGAAAACTAATGTTTGGGCACACTTTGGGGCTCGAAAAAGAAATAGTGACGTTTTGGAATGCAGACTTTGATGGAATGTTCTGCGGGCATCATGTTCCATTTGCAGAGCCCCTGATGTTCCTAAACAGTAGAAACCCCCACAAGTGACCACATTTTGGAAAGTGGACCCCCTAAGGAACTTATCTAGGTGTGTGGTGAGAATATTGAACCCCCAAGTGCTTCACTAAAGTTTATAATGCCCAGGCATGAACATGCTCTTTTAGTCCCCAATTTTTAATTTTCAAAAGGGTAACAGGAGAAATTGTTGTTGTCGTCCAAATTGTCCTGATTACACTGGTACACCATATGTGGGAAAAAACTGTTTAGGCACACGTTGGGGCTCGAAAGGGAAGTAGTGACGTTTTGGAATGCAGACTTTGATGAAATGGTCTGCGGTCATCATGTTCCGTTTCAGGGGCGGATACAGACTGCAGAGGGCCCCTGTGCAAGAAATCTTCCTGACCCCCCCCATACTGCAACATATAATGCTCCATCCAATTCATTATTGAATATCGCCCCATAGATGCTCCATATAAAGCTGTGCCGCCACATATAATGCTCCATACAATTCATTATTGAATATTGCCCCATATATGCTCCATATAAAGCTGTGCCGCCACATATAATGCTCCATACAATTCATTATTGAATATTGCCCCATATATGCTCCATATAAAGCTGTGCCGCCACATATAATGCTCCATACAATTCATTATTGAATATTGCCCCATAGATGTTCCATATAAAGCTGTGCCACCACACATAATGCTCCATACAATTCATTATGGCCCCGGCCCATAGATGCTCCATATAACGCTGTGCCGCCACATATAATGCTCCATACAATTCATTATGGCCCCGGCCCATAGATGCTCCATATAACGCTGTGCCACCACATATAATGCTCCATACAATTCATTATGGCCCCGGCCCATAGATGCTCCATATAAAGCTGTGCCGCCACATATAATGCTCCATACAATTCATTATTACCCCATAGATGCTCCATCCATAATATGGAGCATCTATGGGGCCATAATGAATTGTATGGAGCATTATATGTGGCGGCACAGCTTTATATGGACTCCATATAAAGCTGTGCCGCCACACATAATGCTCCATACAATTCATTATGGCCCCATAGATGCTCCTCCATATAACGCTGTGCCACATATAAATGCTGCTGCAATTAAAAAAAAAAAAAAAAAGACATACTCACCTCGACTCTCGTCTCTGCCCGCCCGCTGGTCCTCACCGTCCCGTCTCTCCGCACTGACTGATCAGGCAGAGGGCGCCGCGCACACTATGTGCGTCATCGCGCCCTCTGACCTGCACAGTCAATGCGGAGAGACGGGAAGATGGAGCGGCGCCCGGCGCGTGGATCGTGGACAGGTAAATATGATACTCACCTGCTTCTGGCTCCTTCTCCCGGACCCAGACTGCGGACAGATGGTCTCCGCAGACTCCGGGCAGCGGCGGGCACGGCAGCTTCTAAGCTTCTTCACCAGCGGTCACTTGCTCTGGGTACCGCGGCGCCGGCGCTCATTACAGGATCCACGCAGCAGTCACAACAATGCCGACGTGCCGTGCCGTGTATGTCCGTCGGGTCGGGCCCCCTCCCGCTCTGGGCCCCGGTGCGGTTGCACCGGTTGAACCGGCAGTATGTCCGCCCCTGTTCCGTTTGCAGAGCCCCTGATGTGCCTAAACAGTAAAAAAAAAACACAAGTGACATCATTTTGGAACCTAGACCCCCAAGGAACTTATCTAGATGTGCCCCCTTTTTCAAACTAATGTACGGTTTCCTGTAAAGTAAATTAGTAGTGCATGGAGGTGTGGTACAATTTGAAGCAATCCGTCATACACAGGCCAGTTTTTTCGGGGCAGGTGTCGCATTGATAAATGGTGTCCTTGCATATTCCCCTTTTGTAACACACCTGTTTTGCGGCTTACCTTTTCTTCCAGTTGGCGGGACCACCCCGGAAAATGCTGGCCTGGTACTATACGAGCACCTTCAGTTCCGGAAGTACTGGGGCCCGCTCCTTCCGAAGTGCCAAATATCAGGGCCTTAACCACTACCTCCTGGAACTGAAGGTGTGACTTATCAGTGTGGCGTGCACATCGTGACAGCAGGAAAGCGTTGAGCATTGCCATTTGTACAATGTGCACGGCCAGCTTTTTGTACCACACCTTGGCCTTTCTCAAAGCACTGTACGGTTGGAGCAGTTGATCAGAGAGATCAACGCCCCCCCCCCCATGCTTTTGTTGTACCCCAGTACACAGTCCGGTTTGCAGTGTGTAGAGGTACCCCGTACAGTGCTGAGGGCGCTGCCATCACAGTGTATGGTGGTCAAGAGAAGGACATCCCTTTTGTCCTTGTATTTCACCAACAGCAGGTCGTCGCTACATTAGGCTCTGCTCTCACCTTTTCTGAGCATCTTCCCTCGTAGCGTCTTCGGGAGGCCTCTCTGATTTTTGCGGACAGTACCGCAGGCTGTGGTACCTCGCGCAGAGAGGGATTTGTAGAGTGGGACGCTGGTATAAAAGTTATCGGTATAGAGGTGATAACCTTTATCCAGCAGTGGGTGCACCAAATCACACACAATCTTCCCACTCACTCCCAGGACAGGAGTACACTCAGGGGGTTCAATCCTGGTGTCATTCCCTTCGTACACTCTAAGCGTGTGGATGTACCCTGAGGTACTATCACACAGCTTGTAGAGTTTGATTCCGTACCTGGCCCTCTTGTTGGGCAGGTATTGACGGAATCTGAGCCACCCCTTAAAATGAATGCAAATGTCCCTTTTGGGCATGCACACTTCAGAAAACTTTTTGTTGATGTGTTCGATGACCCACCGATCTATGAACATACGGTCAAAGTTGGGGTCATCTCGTGCAGGACACTGTGCATTATGGGAATAATGCAGGAACTTATGGATGGCTTCAAAACGCTTCCGAACCATGACCATTCGGAACACTGGAGTGTTATATTAAATGTCTACACTCCAATATTGCCGAATGTGTGGCTTCTTCACGATCCCCATGTGGAGGACCAGGCCCCAAAACTGCATCCTTTCAACTACGTCTACAGGAGACCAGTTGGAAAATGATGAACCGGGGTTTTGCTCCAAAAATTGACGAGCATACAAATTAGTTTGCTCCACCATGAAGTTAATTAAATCCTCAGAGAAAAAGACTTTGATTCCTGATTCTGCCACAAAATCAGGAATCAGTGGCTCGTAATTTTCGGGGGGCGAGGTCCATATGGGGTCCACAGTGGGGAGCGCTGGTTCAGGAATGGTGGGAGCTGCCTCATCTTCTGTCCTGGGGTGTCTGCGTGACAGTTCCGCAGGAGCCGAGGAGGAAGATGTGGAGGAGGAGGAGGAAGAAGAGGATGAGGATGAAGAATCAGAAAAGTAAAGAAGAGTGGGATCCTCTCCCTCGCTATCAGTGTCAGAGGCAAGGAAAGAATATGCCTCCTCCAATGAATAGCGCTGTTGGGACGAGCGGGACATTTTTGTGTGAATATGGTGTTTGGGTGTACTTTATTGATAACTGTATGTGTATGTGTGGGGGGGATAGTGATTTGTGCAAACTATTATCTGAAAAGAAAACGCTAAAAGGAGAAAAAGAACCTGTGAAAAGAAAAGTGTAAAACAGCAGGCCCTAGCTCTGATAAGTGAACTTGCATCACTTATCAAAATTCGGCGGCTGCTGGATGTGCGCACGGAGATGACAAAAAAAGTAAAAGGGTCTAAAACAGCAGGCCCAGCTCTGATAAGTGAACTGTTTCAGTTATCAAAGTTTGGCAGCAGCTTGATGGGCGCACGGGGTCGGGCAAGGGAAGGAAAAAAAAAAAGGAAAACGGCAGGCACAAACTCTGATAAGTGAACTGCATCACTTATCAAAGTTTGGCGGCTGCGGGATGTGTGTACGGAGGTTGCGCAAAGGGGCTGAGGGAAAAAAAGCGAGCGCGAGTGTTGATTGGTTGCCTACTTCACCAATGAACGCTCGGCGGCTGTTAAATGGGTGCACGGAAGGAGGTGCAAAGGGGGGTAGAGGGGGGTAAAAAGAGGGGGAAGGGGGATGGGGGTGGATGTGGGGATTGGGCAGGGATCAGTGATCAAAACGTACGGTTGTAGTCAGGTGGCGCAAAGGGGGGTAAAAAAAAAGGAAAACGGCAGGCACAAACTCTGATAAGTGAACTGCGGCTGTGGGATGTGTGTACGAGCACGAGCGTTGATCGGTGAACTGCGTCACCAATTAACGCTCGGCGGCTACCAAATGTGCGCAAGAATGCAGCGCAAATGGGGAGGAGGGGGTAAAAAGAGGAGGAAGGGGGGATTGGGGTGGATGTGGGGATTGGGGTGGATGTGGGGATTGGGGTAGATGAAGGGGGATTGGGCATGGATCAGGGATAAAACTTACGCTTAGTTGTCTTCTTTCTTTAGTAGGGATTGTGGTGCTACAGGCTGCTGTGGCACCACAATACCCAGCACAGCAGGGAGATCCAGCAGGGAGATCCAGGCACAAGATCCAGCAGTATGATCACTCTGTAGGAATCCTCAGCTAGAGTGAGGACCCCTCACACAGGTCAGGCAAGTGACAGACAGGTCACAGAGTGGTCATACTGCTGCTGTGACCTGTCATTCGTGGGATCGACCATAACATCGATCCCACCAATCAGAGCTTTCCTGGTCACCCTGGCAACTGCTAGCGACCTGGCTGTGACCTACCTAGGATCGGAGCTGTTAGCTCCGATCCTAGGCAAGTCACAGCCAGGTCACATGCAGGACACTGAGCGGTCACAGCGTGACCGCTGCTGTGCCCTGTGATTGGCGCGATCGACGATGACATCGATCGCGCCAATCAGCTCCTGAAGGTCCTGCTGGGCCTGTGCTAGGTTCTAGCCTAGGATCGGTGCTATTAGAGCACCGATCCACGCAGGTTCCGGCAGGGCACAGCATGGTAATTCTGCACTGTGCCCTGCAATTGGTGCGATCAATGCAATCACGCCAATCCGGGGTGTTTTTGCTGATGCCTGGCGTTACCAGGCATGACGTACTATCCCGTCGAGGGTCAGATAGGCACAGGTCACCTCGACGGGATAGTATGTCTAAGGTCAGAGAGGGGTTAAGGTTATATAAACTAAAAAAAAAAAATTAACAAACAATTGCCCCACACATTTCACATACACCAATATAAACAGTCTTTAAAATTTTCACACATGTATGTCTTGCCATGGAACAAGACCTTCATGTATGAAGTAATTTGCAAATTGATCACGAATCCTCATTATCTCAACTGTAGACTGAACAGTAGTCGAATCAATGCTCATGAGGTTCGACTCAAAGTCATCGGGGTCAACCACCTGGGGATGATCCCGAAGCTAAACATACAGGGTGTGAAAGGCACCATACGTATTCCGTAAAAAAATTCACTTCATGGATCCTTCTCTGCCGAAGTCGCAACTGCATCAAGCGTAATCTTACAAGATCAGACACAAACATCTTGCTTGCAGAAGTTCACTCAATGCTTTCAAAATGGAGAATGTTTATCCACACACACCCAACGCTGACAAAAGAGCAAAAAAAAAAGAGAACAACTTTATTGACAGTGCCTGAAGGCAGACAAACAGATGCTTCACAAACGGACATCAAAATGACATAACGCAGTCACGTTCGTTAACGCAAGCGTTAACGTGAAGCCAAATTTACACCAAATTTGGCTCATTTCACTACATGCGTTTAACGGATCAGTTAAACAGATTTTACTAAACGCAATGTGAACCTAGACTTATGAACGCCAGCCACGAGCTGGATTTCACAGGAATACCATCATGATAGAGAGCAGCATATCCCTCGTCATCATGGCATGCCCCGCTATCACATCACGGCCAATCTGATGGACACATGGAACAGCACGGTTACCAGTTAGACTCAGATGATGGCTGATTAGATCAGCCATCATCTGCTGACAAAAATGCAGGCTCGGCTTGCAAGCCCACATCAAAGTCAGGGAGACAACATAGTACGTACCCTGTATGTGAAATGTCGTTAAGGGGTTAATATAAAATCTTGATCTCTGTAAAAGAGAGATAGTTAAGCACGGTGTAATATATTATTTTATTACACTTATGTATTGTACATGCAACTAAAATAAGACTTCCTAAAGTACAAAATAGAATGCATTTTATGTCTTTACCCACCCATCTCCTTTAATGCCAGCGTTTTTAACAGACACTAGTATGCAGACAGTTAATCCATGTCTACAGTCTAGTTGATGAACCTGTTCTGGCTGCATGGTTGATTCCATTCATTCACCAGGGGACAAATAACAATAAGGTGGATAAAGAACAATTTGCTTTGCTACAAAGCTGTTTTTAAACATTCAATAATGGCGAGCAAACAGCATAGACGAGTGCAGTATTTAATATTCTAGTCTAATGGACTGAGCAATATTAAGAAAGTCTGGGTAAATAATCACAGGGGGGTCATGCTCTGAAGATATTATTAAAAAATGAGAACGCTTGATTAACATCTTCAATTAAACAATCTAATGCATGAGCGCAGTAATGTAAAGTAAATAGGACAAGATGAGGTATGAGTGTGACTCATGGTCTCCTGTTCTAAAAAGTCATTTATTACCGTAACAGACCATATACAGTATTTACTGTGAAAATGTGATAGAATTCATGAGGACGCCTAATAAAGATATTTTGTAAGCCCTCCTTTATACATACTTTATGTATTTTTCATCACTTAAAATTTTTAGACATTTTAAGCATTTTCAAACCTATAATTCAGTTTTGGTGGACCCTTTTTTGCCTTTTTTGTAACATTGAAAAAAAGGTCCAGCATAATTCTATAGTTCTGTTAATAAACTGCTCTAACTTTATTTCCACATATTAAAAATGTCAAAAATAGACAAAAAACCGAAAAGAAGCCAAAAAGGCTTATGTGTTTCAGCATGAAACCTTAAATATGATTCATATGAGAATTAGAGATCAAATGACTCCAAGTTTCCTCTTGAAATCAGATGATTGGTAATGTAAAAAAGATGAGGAAAACGCCATCAAAAACATAATACACATTAACATGTGGAAAATAAAGGACGTCTATGGGAGAAAACACCACAAATGCCAACTTTTCCCTTTTAGTTCTAATAGTTTTTTCTTGTAATTTTATCAAAAGGAAGAGGAAGGATGGGTAAAGGGTAGGGTTATGGGATAGTGGGACAAAAAAGAAATACACAATAATAACCATAGAAGTAAAAGCAATTGCTTTGTGCTTACTACAGAATATAGTTGTTTTGTACATATGTAAATTTGAGGAATAAAACAGAATTACATTATCGTATAAATCAGGGATTATGGGTAGAGGGAATTCCATAGAGGGTCTATAGTGACAGACCACGCGGCCTCGATGGCACCAGTGAGTTAGCACCGCCCATCCCTCACTTCCTGCCAGATATTTAAAATCATTCAAAATAAATTCAATGCCATACTGTATGGGGTGGCAAGTGCCATCATACTGCGCGGGTGTCTATGGGGCAATCATACAGTGTGTGGGACTATAGCGGCCATCATATTGCATGGGAGCTGTGGGTGCCATCATATCATGTGGGCAGCTATAGGAGACATCATACTGTGTGTGGATTGTAGGGACTGTCATACTGTATAGGGGCTGAGGGAGCCATCATATTGCATGGGGGGCTGTGGGATCCAACTTTCTGTGGGGGCTGTGGGATCCATAATACTGTATGAGATTGTGTTGGCATCATACTGTGTGGAGGGCTATTGGATCAATCATACTGTGTGCAGGGCTGTTGTAACATCATATTTATGTGGGACACTGTGATATGTGAGTTATGGGTGCATCATACTGTGTGGGGTGACTGTCGGGACTTTTAACTGTGTAGGAGGAAATGTTGCTGCGTCATATTGTGGGGACATCATAGTGTGGGGTCATCATACTGTGGGATTGTCATAATGCATGTTTGGTGGAATAGACTATAGGGTATCATTCTGTATGTGGAGGGCATCATACTCTATGAAGGCTAGGGAAGGGTATCGTAGTGGGCGAAAACACTAAGCAGTTTCAACAGAAGTACTATTACTGTGTAAGTGCCGAAATACATGCCTCTCTTCCTGTGTTTAAAAGTTTGGAAGTGTGCCCATCTGCAAATACGTGTATGCGCCATGGCCCCTCCAACTACTTTTGTCAGGGACCCTCATACAAACTTTTCTTATGGGGCCCCTTGATTTCAACGTATGCCCCTGCATGTAGACCAGCTATTTTAGAATTTTGGAAGTAAGTTCTGTACGATTATTTTAAGTCTTCTTCCCAATTGAATATATTTTCTGTTTTATGGAAAACATCATCTTTAGGTTATTGCATTTACTAGTTGGCCAATTGATCAGGTTAGAAGAGTAAGAAAATTTCCCTCTTGACTTCCAGCAAACATCTTCTTTTAGTTCTATCCATTTCAGGCGCGACTGTCTAAAAGCCTTTGTAAGTAAACTATACAGATATGCAGTAGTAAGTTATTTCACTCCAGGGAAGTAGAACACTGTTCTACGTCTTACACTATTTTATATCAGAATTATGCAATCCATACATTCCAACAGCCTGATTGGATAATGATGAGGATGGCTTCTCTTAAAACTAAGTTCTGCTGCTTTTCTTATTGACATCACCCTTTTTTTAAACTCTCCGGGTCACACTGCGCTCTGTATGTTCTGGAACTGACTTTTACAATGTAACCCTATGGAGTATTGGAATGAGGCTACATAGATGTGCTGTCACACTGCTGCTATGCAGGGAGATGCAAGCTTCACTAGATGGCAATAGAGTGGCGGGAGGACTGCACACGGCCAGAGCAGACCTGCAGCACAACAGCGAGGCTACCACCAGGTGGCAGCAAGATAGTCAAACAAGCCGGGTCAATATTAGTCAGTAGCGCAGTATCAAAGGAATAAACAAACACAGAGTCAGAGGTAAGCCAAAAAAGTCAATACTGGTCAGAAGCAGAAATACCAAAGACAAGAGACAAAAGCAGGTAAGGGTCCAAGCTGAGCCAAGTACCCGGGAGTCCACACACAAAGGGGAAGCACAGTGTCGGGATGGGTAGAGGAGAGTAAACAGACGCGGGCACAGTCAGCAAAAGCAGCAGGACATATCAGGGTTCCAGCAGGGTCAGCTACTCACGCCGTAGGCAGTAACTATAACTGACACCGCCTACAGGATGCAGCAGAGATAAATTGCAAACCTGAGCCCAGAATGAGACAGAGTAAAGTTAACCCCTGACATGACCAGACAGGGAAAAGGGCAGACAGGACTCAAAACCCGGTCTGGATCATGACACGTGCACTGTAAAAGAGACTTCCAGCTCACACATAGAGTATGGAGTGAACCTGCTAGTCTGAACAGTTGTGATATCAATGAGAAGAAAAACGTCACTGGATCCCTGAGAAGGCAGCGGTACGTGAGTATATAAATACCTACCCAATACACATGACAGAGAGAACAAAAGATAAAATATATAAGATGGGTAAATGCGGCACTCAAAATTCCGGGATGGTGCTCGGATAGGGTCCAACCCCGTCATATATTCAGAAAAGAGTCCAGCACAAAAAATGTGTATTTCAATGTATGGGAACTTGTATTAAATCAATAAAAAATTTTAACATAAGATACATGTACAATATTGGACAATGTAGCACCAACTGGAGCGGTTGGTATGTAAACCTGACACCAAAATAAAGAAAAAAGCTGATTCAAAAGCCCATGAATCAAGTGAGTAAAATATATATGAATTTTACTACATGTCAAAGTGAATAAAATCATGGCTATGCAGTGAAAGATGGGGGCTCAAAAGCCAAGCAAGGGAGAAGTGTACACCACAATATCATGTCCATGTATGTAATGAGACATATACTACAGTATTGCAACCATGTAGCGGTATGTACTGTAGATGTGGTTCCACATTAGCCCACATGGGTACATCCCTAGCTTCAACATACTGTGGTGTGTACATTGTCGTAACCTTTGCATGGTCTGTCCCTATGATTTGCCTAGTATTTTATATGACAATTTTTGTGATTGCAATGTTACATCTACATGATTTCAATACTGTAATACATATACAGTATATAGATTGTTACATACATGTACATGATATTGTGGAATACTCTTCTCCACTATTTGGATTTTGCACCCCCATTTTTCACCGCATACCCATGATAATGATATTATTCATTTTGATATATTACATAGACAAATACACAGATTTGTATAAAAAAATATCTTCATGGGAGAGTTTCTTTAAAATAAGCTTCTGGCTGCATAAGTATCAGTACTTCCTAATATCCGGTGCCTGTTTGAATGGTCAATCCTTATAATAAAAATGTGTTTTACTTTTTAAAGTTACGTTGTGAATTGCAAACACCATTTGAACACTAGGTGGCGCTAAGGTGCGTTCCCATATAACTACAACATACAGGGGGGTCTAGTTCCATTCTCTAACTGCTTATCAGGCAGGGGTGGCAATGGTGATGAAACTCTGAACTCTGCCCACAGACTACTATGACAAATTGCTTCATTAGTGGCACAAATGATGTGTTTTGTTACTTTATCATGAATGCTGCTGTTACTAATCTCTCGTAGCTTTTTATTTATACTGTACACATGGGCACAAGATCACACTGGCAATAGAAGCATCTGCAGAAGACAGTTGTAATAGTAGAATGATCCTTTGTGATGCTCAGATCTGCACGAATAGGGGAGAGCAGTGGGAGTATGTCTACCGCAATGAGAATCACAACTTTATATCAATTTAGTATTTTGTTGCTACACAGTTGATGTCATTTGTATATTTACTTCTTTACTAAAAACTGTCATTGCGATTATGGAAAATGCTGCAATAAATAACCTTTTCATTTACTTATTTTTAATTACTGCTACACTATGGCTATTTGCCCTAAAAAGTTAACACATGTCAGAATGTGTGTGTTAGGGGTTAATAATATTCTTAGCCTATATAAGTTAATGTTTCTAGCAGAGCAGAGCATACTGGCATGTTAGATCAGTGTGTGGGTGTAGTGCCCTATGTCCTTCAAGTATTCATGATACCTTAGTTAAAAGTGCACAAATCCATCTGATCGGACAAGTGCTGCTTGGATAGATTATTTATGATGGGCAATAAATGCATTAATGCCGATTGTTCAACTACCTGTGAGATACATTAACCCTTAGCGTATCCTTTTGTTCCCTTATGTGTGATTTATTAATTATATTCAGCTCCTAGACCCTCATCAGTTTGTCCTTTCTGCCAGGGGTGGACAGCTCATTGGTGCAACCTGGGCGGTCGCACAAGGGTATAAGAGTTAAGGGGGGGCAATTTCAACCTCCAAAGCAGGTGAAATTGTGCATTATTATGAGCTACCGGACTGCAAAGGGCCCAAATATTGTTCTTGCACAGGAGCCTTTTCTGTCTATGTCCTCTAGCGTTTTGTACCTAGTAATCATGTCCTGAAAGTGGCATTTAACAAGCTGGAGTTTTTTTTGTGTCTGTTTTTTTAAGACCATCCTCATAATGCTTAGTAATCCTGTACTAAATCCTTCACTTCCAAAGAGGAAAATTTGCCCTTTAGGCTGGAATCGCACTTGTAGATTTAGTGGTCGTTTTATGAGCAGTTGTGAATAAGGAAAAGACGAACAGATCAACATTTTCTTTAAACTTTTTCTCCATTGTGTATTCACTCTTTTTGCATAAAAAAATAGTTTTAAAAAACTTCCATTAAAACTGCAGATGTGATTCTAGCCTTAAAGTGAAATATAGGGGTCTCTTCGCCTGTAGAAGTCTGTTCAACAATACATACAGTGGGGCAAAAAAGTATTTAGTCAGTCAGCAATAGTGCAAGTTCCACCACTTAAAAAGATGAGAGGCGTCTGTAATTTACATCATAGGTAGACCTCAACTATGGGAGACAAACTGAGAAAAAAAAATCCAGAAAATCACATTGTCTGTTTTTTTAACAATTTATTTGCATATTATGGTGGAAAATAAGTATTTGGTCAGAAACAAACAATCAAGATTTCTGGCTCTCACAGACCTGTAACTTCTTCTTTAAGAGTCTCCTCTTTCCTCCACTCATTACCTGTAGTAATGGCACCTGTTTAAACTTGTTATCAGTATAAAAAGACACCTGTGCATACCCTCAAACAGTCTGACTCCAAACTCCACTATGGTGAAGACCAAAGAGCTGTCAAAGGACACCAGAAACAAAATTGTAGCCCTGCACCAGGCTGGGAAGACTGAATCTGCAATAGCCAACCAGCTTGGAGTGAAGAAATCAACAGTGGGAGCAATAATTAGAAAATGGAAGACATACAAGACCACTGATAATCTCCCTCGATCAGGGGCTCCATGCAAAATCCCACCCCGTGGGGTCAGAATGATCACAAGAACGGTGAGCAAAAATCCCAAAACCACGCGGGGGGACCTAGTGAATGAACTGCAAAGAGCTGGGACCAATGTAACAAGGCCTACCATAAGTAACACACTACGCCACCATGGACTCAGATCCTGCAGTGCCAGACGTGTCCCACTGCTTAAGCCAGTACATGTCCAGGCCCGTCTGAAGTTTGCTAGAGAGCATTTGGATGATCCAGAGGAGTTTTGGGAGAATGTCCTATGGTCTGATGAAACCAAACTGGAACTGTTTGGTAGAAACACAACTTGTCGTGTTTGGAGGAAAAAGAATACTGAGTTGCATCCATCAAACACCATACCTACTGTAAAGCATGGTGGTGGAAACATCATGCTTTGGGGCTGTTTCTCTGCAAAGGGGCCAGGACGACTGATCAGGGTACATGAAAGAATGAATGGGGCCATGTATCGTGAGATTTTGAGTGCAAACCTCCTTCCATCAGCAAGGGCATTGAAGATGAAACGTGGCTGGGTCTTTCAACATGACAATGATCCAAAGCACACCGCCAGGGCAACGAAGGAGTGGCTTCTTAAGAAGCATTTCAAGGTCCTGGAGTGGCCTAGCCAGTCTCCAGATCTCAACCCTATAGAAAACCTTTGGGGGGAGTTGAAAGTCCGTGTTGCCAAGCGAAAAGCCAAAAACATCACTGCTCTAGAGGAGATCTGCATGGAGGAATGGGCCAACATACCAACAACAGTGTGTGGCAACCTTGTGAAGACTTACAGAAAACGTTTGACCTCTGTCATTGCCAACAAAGGATATATTACAAAGTATTGAGATGAAATTTTGTTACTGACCAAATACTTATTTTCCACCATAATATGCAAATAAATTGTTAAAAAAACAGACAATGTGATTTTCTGGATTTTTTTTTCTCAGTTTGTCTCCCATAGTTGAGGTCTACCTATGATGTAAATTACAGACTCCTCTCATCTTTTTAAGTGGTGGAACTTGCACTATTGCTGACTGACTAAATACTTTTTTGCCCCACTGTAACTCCATATTCTGGACATACAGTATGTGCTGTCTCTGAGATGCTGTATTTTCTGCTATAGAATACACTTTTGAAGAGAATACCATACTACACCATGTGTTGGTATAGTATTGCCCTATTCAGCCAATGTGTCCTGTGTTACAGATTTGTACGACACAGATCTATGACACATAGTTTAGGTTGGTTTTATTTTCACTGGTCAACATGGTAATAATCTAAGATATACAAAAGCCATACATAGAAATCACAGGGCCTTATAGCAAAGATATATATCTTGGTACCGTGTTAGCCAGTAGAAAGAAAAATATTTAGAATTGAGAGTCCTCAGTGGTTGATACCTTTTAATGGCTAACTGAAAAGATGGTAACAAATTGCAAGCTTTCAAGACTACACAGGTCTCTTCATCAGGCAAAGACTAAAAGAAATTCTGAAGAATCACATATTTATGCACAACACAGCAGAAAGATAATGCAATGGATAAGACAAGTGAGGTGAAGCAGAGCTATCATTATGGGAGAGTGATAAACAGTTGTGTCCATAAAAATTGGAACAGTTCCTAGATAAGGAGTGTGAATGTTTTATTGTCCCCTGATTGGGGTCTGATTCTGTGTTGTGATGCCTCCACAAGGTCTGAGGAGCAAATTGCTTAATTGATGTAGAAAGACATAGGGCCCTATAGCAAAAGTTCTAATTGGTCCCCACCTCCATACAGCCAGTCACGGTATTGTTTCAGGATTACTCGGAGAAAGGGGCTCCTTCCCTATTCCTCACACTAGGGGGCGCCCTCGTGTATCTCTGTCCCTCAGATTACCCCAGAAGGTGGAGATGCCGGTATCACGTGTCTTGCTATGCTCCTGACTTACCCTTATTTGTTCCTTCCCCCAGCCAGGATGATGTGAGCATGAAGTGTATAGGATTACACTAACCAGACAGACAAGGGAAGACAAACAGGGATAAATGAAAACTGCAATCATACAAAATACACTCACCAAACAACAGAGTGAAACACAGGGGAGCGTAAGGTAAGTGAAACCAAATAGGAGAGGATGGGGATGAACACGCAAGCAAACTCCATGCAGAAATCACCCGAACAACTCTCCAAACGCTGACTCCAAACATCGAAACAACTCCTCCAACCTCAAATCGGGCAGAATGAACTATCACTGGTAATTCCCAAATGCCAGTGACAAGCATGTATACCAGAGGGGAATGTCCAACACAGAACAGCTAAGGCAATCCTTGATGGAGAGCTACAGGAGATCAACTAAATTGCCTAACTCTAACAATGTCAGAGCAAAGAAAACCTGCACTGTTTAGTATGATGGTGAAGCAGTTCTAATCAGTGCAGGAGTCCGGGTAACAAAACGCCGCGATCTTCTCCCTCAAAGTTGTAGTATGCCCATGACACCCCCTAAAAAGATATTTGACCGATTAGGCATGGTCATACCTTCCAACTTTTAAAATCAGGGAGACGGACAAGTATTGCAGCAGGTACACACTAATTATGCCAATATTGAAGCCCTTTAGTGTTTTCGCCCTCTACTATAGCGTGCTGAGAAATATGTTATTACTATAGACATAAAATTTTTTATTATTATCATTACATGGCCCTTATAGAGTATAATGCCTTTAAGAAGGCCCCCAAACTGCATGATACCCCCACAGGAATTCCCCAGACAATTTTATCCCACAGTCTCCCCATATACAAAGTATGATTAAACAGTGCCCCCAACAAATTATGATGCAGCCACAGTAACCCCAACAGAGTATAAAGCTTCCCACAGCATGATGCCACTAAAGTGCCCCTCTCTTAGTATGATGGCCACAAAGGACACTACTGCCTCTTCAAAATATGAGGACCCCCCACACAATACAATGTCCCCTACAGTCTCAACCTGCAGTATGATGGCTCATACAGCCCTCCACATGGTATAATGGCCTCCACACAATATCATGGCCTCTGCAGTCCTCCATCCAGAATGAGGTATCATGTCCCCACAAGTACTGACAATAAAAAATACAAACTACTCATACTTAGTTTCTACTGTTCCCCCTGATGTCTGCTCCGATCAGTGCACTGTGCAGAATGAAGTCCCATCCGCACAGGAGAAGCGATGTAACGATGTAATCGAGTCTGCCGTGAGGAGTCACTCTCAGGTGCTAGCTCCCTGCTGCACCATTCTACTTGATGGTACCTGCACTCCATGGATGCAGATACCGTTGAAATTGTGACATGTATGGATGTTGGGGGTACTGTGCTGTACTCGGCATCAGCCCCCCCCAGCTCTCGGTCCTCACAGCTGCTACGTGGTCTATCACTATGCATGGTGCACCCTGCGCTTAACCCCTTCATGTTTTAGCATGTTTTCCTCCCATCTTCCAAGAGCCAACTTTTTAATTTCTCCTTCAAAGTAGCTGTTTGAGAACTTGTTTTTTTGTGGAATGAATTGTAGGTTTTAATGTAGGTCTGAATTCACTTTACCATACAATGTACTATAAAAGGGGAAAAAATTCCTGATGCGGTAAAATGGTGACAAAAATTCAATTCTGACATTGATTTTTAGAAGTTGCATTTACAGTGTTAGTTTTGCAGTAAAAAAAAAAGATCAAGTGGCAGTCTGGAGCCAGTCAGTATGATTACGGTGACACATATCTTTCTTTTCAAGTGGTTAAATACAAAAAATTAGAAATTTCTAAACAAAAATTTGGGTTCGTGTCCCAATTTTCTGAGACCCCGTAACCTTTTATTTTCCATGGATGGAGCTGTGTGAGGTCTTGTTTTTTTGCATGGTGAGTGAACATTTTTACTGGTACCAAAATGGGGTTACATACGGTGTCATGAATACATTTTATTGCCTTTTACCAAAAAATAAACAGGTTAAATAATTTTATATTCTGATAGATTAAACTTTTATGGACATGGTGATACCAGATATGATCATTTTATTATTTATTTTTAAACTTAGAAATGGAGGATGGCATTAATTTTCAGAGTTTTTGTCAATATTTTTGAACATTTTTTAGTTTTAGTTTTTACTTCGTCTCCTTAGAAGACTTGAACCTGTTATCACATGTTCTATATACGGCGCTACCAAAGTGCTGCAATACCATATATATAGGGAAAATGATGTTCTCTTATGAAGCTTCACAGGAGTACAAAGATAATAGCTATATGGCAACCCATTGGCATTCTGAAATCGCATTGCAGGGGGCCAATAAGTGCCTGAACCTGTGCTACACCCAGATCGTGCAGCTTAAGTGCCACTGTCAGAGAGACTGACAGCTGCATTTAAGGGGCCAAACAGCAGCAATCAGAGCTATCTCTGGTTATTGCTGTTAGATGTGGATGCCGTCTGTATAACACATCCGGCATCTGCTGTGCATGGGGAGGATTCAGCATCCACCAGCACCTGATATGGGGAAGGGTTAACATAAATGGCCATGCACAGTAAATATCCCTTTAGATATCGACAGTCTAAGGTTTCTGAAAACGTTGCAGATTCATATTGATTGCTTGTATCTGGTTTATTTCCTACCACTACCTGGTAGTACAGTGCATACAGGAGAAAATATTTCTGAATGGCAACCATTATGTAAGCGATACTCACATAAACTGGCTGTGGCTTTTTTATCCAGTGTATAATCAGCTTTATGTTCCAATGTACAATAAAAGTGACAATTTACAGAGATGATTTAATTCCCCTTAGTTTATTTGCTCTAATAAAATCGTTAACCGTCTACTTCCCCATTGAGTCGTCCTGCTATAACCCGACCCACGTTATTATTTAAAGATACAGATGATCTTTAGAGGAAACATACTGTAAGTCGTCTCATTCATTTCCACCATGAGACTCTCTGTGCAAACTGGAACTTGTTTCACAACACTAAGGCTGTGTGCACACGTTGCTGATTTTTTGCGTTTTTTTCGCGATAAAAACGCTATAAAACCGAGAAAAATCATATAATAAGCATCCCATCATTTAGAATAAATTCCGCATTTATTATGCACATGATGCATTTTTTTCCACAAAAAAAAACGCATCGCGGTAAAAAACGCAGCATGTTCATTAATTTTGCGGATTTCCCACTATAAAATGCATTGGGAAATGTCCGGGAAAAAAAGCATCAAAAACGCATAAAAAATGCACCAAAAACGCGCAAAAAACGCATGCAGATTTCTTGCAGAAATTTTCAGGTTTTTCTCAGGAATTTTCTGCAAGAAATCCTGAACGTGTGCACATAGCCTAACAGGGATGTAATGGCAGCCTGCATTCTGCTCGAAGTCGGGAAATATCTTACCGCTATTACTGGATTGTTCCAACTGATAGACCCAGAATTGTTATTGGGGCATTAATAATTTATGTAATTATCACATTAGAGTGAGTGTTAACAGTTAATGCTTTGTGTGGATCTACAAAACGCAGAGTAACGTTGTATACGCATTACAAGGCATATATTGCGCCTTTGCCAATAGCAAGACATTAGGAATATTAATGACACTAAAATTGAGGGGCTTTGTTATAGCTTTTGAATTGGGATCCAGGAGCTTCATGAAATTCCTTTGCATTGTACTCATTTAAAAATGGAATTCACAGCTTCAGAGCTAAACTCTAGTCAACATCGAGTGCTCAAAGTCAACATACACCATTTTATGATGTTTTTGGAATTGTGGTAATTGTTTATACCAGTTTCAGTAATCTGACGTAGGAAGAGCAAAATGGCTCATATAAACTGCTGGATGAGACTCTGTCAACAAGCTTGTTGAATGTTTCCAATAACAACGATCATAAATGTGAATAAAACTATGGTATTTTTTACCGACTTTAACTCGGGATCAATAAATTTACAAAACTACATGTGTCTATGTAAATCGTACTTTTATATCAACCGTAGAAGGGTGTACGAAGGTGAACATAAACTTAAAAGGTAAACCATAAGTGATAAGGACCATAAAAAGCGTAGGTTATAAGGATTATTTTAGTTAATATAAGATCCAATGATCTAGGAATCAGTCAATGTACAGGTCCTTCTCACAAAATCAGAATATCATCAAAAAGTTAATTTATTTCAGTTTTTCAATACAAAAAGTGAAACTCATACACACGTGGTCAAAATTGTTGGTACTATTTCAGGCCTATTTCATGATTTTTATTTTTTTTAATTCTGTGGAAGCATGGTTGAAAAGCAATGTCTGACTTTCATTTGTTCATTTTCATAGATTTTTTTTATTTATTACTAGTTTTGTCAGATTCAAGTTATTTCTGTGACCATTGTGGGTTTTTGTGTTATTAAACGAGGGGTACCAACAATTTTGACCACGTGTGTATATTATATAGAGTCATTACAAACAGGTGATCTATTTCAAGAGTTTATTTCTGCTAATGTTGATGATTATATGGCTTAGAGCTAGTGTTGAGCGATACCTTCCTATATACAGAAGTATCAGTATCGGATTGGATCGGCCGATATCCAAAAAATATCGGATATCGCCGATACCGATACCCGATACCAATGCAAGTCAATGGGACACAAATATCGGAATGTAAATAAGCTCTTTCTGTCCTTCTACATCCTGTTCCAGAGGGGGGAGAGTGTGGGCGGTGCATGGGCGGACACTGTGCGTGTCTGTGTGTGCGGGTGGGGTCTGTGCGGGCCTGCCGGGGATCTGTATGGGCCTCTTGGGGGTCTGTACGGGCCTGCCAGGGGTTTGTGCGGGCTGCTGGGGGTCTGTACGGGCCTGCCGGGGCTCTGTGCAGTCTGCCGGGGCTCTGTGCAGGCTGCCGGGGTGCTGTGCGGGCTACCGGGGCTCTGTGCGGGCCTGCCAGGGCTCTGTGCGGGCTGTTGGGGCTCTGTGCGGGCCTGCTGGGGCTCTGTGCGGGCTGCCGGGGCTCTGTGCGAGCTGCCAGGGCTCTGTGCGGGCCAGCTGGGGCTCTGTACGGGCCTCCTGGGGCTCTGTGCGGGCTGCCGGGGCTATGTACAGGCTGCCAGGGCTCTGTGCGGGCTGCCGGGGCTCTGTACAGTACCTTCCTATATACAGAAGTATCAGTAGTATCGGTATCGGATTGGATCGGCCGATATCCAAAAAATATCGGATATCGCCGATACTGATACCCGATACCAATGCAAGTCAATGGGACACAAATATCGGAATGTAAATAAGCTCTTTCTGTCCTTCTACATCCTGTTCCAGAGGGGGGAGAGTGTGGGCGGTGCATGGGCGGACACTGTGCGTGTCTGTGTGTGCGGGTGGGGTCTGTGCGGGCCTGCCGGGGATCTGTATGGGCCTCTTGGGGGTCTGTACGGGCCTGCCAGGGGTTTGTGCGGGCTGCTGGGGGTCTGTACGGGCCTGCCGGGGCTCTGTGCAGTCTGCCGGGGCTCTGTGCAGGCTGCCGGGGTGCTGTGCGGGCTACCGGGGCTCTGTGCGGCCTGCCGGGGCTCTGTGCGGGCCTGCCGGGGCTCTGTGCGGGCCTGCCAGGGCTCTGTGCGGGCTGTTGGGGCTCTGTGCGGGCCTGCTGGGGCTCTATGCGGGCTGCCGGGGCTCTGTGCGGGCTGCCAGGGCTCTGTGCGGGCCAGCTGGGGCTCTGTGCGGGCCTGCTGGGGCTCTGTGCGGGCTGCTGGGGCTCTGTGTGGGCTGCCGGGGCTCTGCACAGGCTGCCGGGGCTCTGTGCGGGCCTGCTGGGGCTCTGTGCGGGCTACCGGGGGTCTGTGCGTGTGTGCAGGCATCGTTCGATGGGACTACAAGTCCCATCACACGATGCCTGCTACAGTGACAGTGACTAACACATTAGCCAATGATGGGACAGTTGTAGTCTCATCATCCAACTAATGAGTTGAATGAAGAAAAAAAAACATACATACTACATACATACATACCTACTACATACATACTACATACAGTACATTCATACATTACATACAATACGTACATATAGACATACAGTACATTAAACATAGAGTACATACTCACCATTACTTGTCATTTTGATCCCCAAAGCCAGTGTCACCTGTAAAAAATATTAAAATAACAAACAACCAATATACTCCCTGTCCGCAGAAATCCATGAGTGTCCCATGACGATCTCCCGTGGAGAACGGCAGCATGAGCTAATGCGACCGCTCTCCAGGGGCTCCAAGAACACAATGACGGGGGAAGGTATCCTTCCGCACTGTATTCCTCCACTGCTGTAAAAAAAATAGTCCCTAGTCTCACTTTTGGCATTTTCAAATTTTCCCACACAGAAATTGCCAAAAAGTGAGACTTTGTCTTAAGGTAACCTCTCAGTGATGCACTGCAGGAGCTATTGTCTCCTGTCAGTGTGTCACTGAGGATCCTATAAAGCAGTGACATCACCCAATGTCACTGTTCTATAGGGGAGATCGTCGTGGGACACTCATTATTAATTGGACTACGGCGGACAGGTAGTATACGGTTTATTATTTTACGTTTTTTGCAGGCGCTGAAGTATGGTAAGTATGGTTGAATGAAGAATATTAAAATACTTTTTCGTAATGTGTGCGTGTTTTATTAACCCTTTATTACTATTAGATTAGTAATGGATAGGTGTCTTATTGACGCCTCTCCGTTATTAACCCGGCTTAATGTCACCTTACAATAGCAAGGTGACATTAACCCCTTATTACCCCATATCCCACCGCTACACGGGAGTGGGAAGAGAGGGGCTAAGTGCCGGAATTGGCACATCTTACAGAAGCGCCATTTCTGGGGCGGCTGCAGACTGGTATTTGTAGCCGGGGGGCCAATATCCATGGCCCCTCTCTAGGCTATGAATATCAGCTCGCAGCTGTCTGCGTAGCCTTTCTGGCTATAAAATATAGGGGAACCCCACATCATTTTTTGGGGGGGGTCCCTCCATTTTAATAGCCAGTAAAGGCTAAGCAGACAGCTGCGGGATGATATTCATAGCAGGCTACAAATATTGGGGCCTGGCCGTCGGCTCTCCCCCTCTGGCACAAAAAATTGCACGAGAGCCCACGCCATTTTTTTCTGTTTTTTTTTTTTTTAAATTAAACGCTCTTTAAGGTCACTTTCACAATTGCGTTGGTACGGGTCCGTCGCTATGCGTCGGGCCGACGTACCGATACACGTTGTGAAATTTGTGCATGACTTGGGCAGCGGATGCAGCAGGGCGGAGTTTTGGCCGCGCATGCGCGGTAGAAAATGGCAGATGCGACGGACAAAAAAGTTCACTTGAACGTTTTTTCGTGCCGACGGTGAGCCAAAACACGACGGATCCATTGCACGACGGACACACGTCGCGATCCGTCGCTTATACAAGTCTATGGGTAAAAAACGGATCCTGCGAACACATTTGCAGGATACGTTTTTTTCCCAAAACGACGGATTGCGGCGGATTGCTAAAAACGCAAGTGTGAAAGTAGCCTTAGAAGCATCGGTCTTTCTATTATATATCTATGGATATATCTATCTATAGCTATATTTATTCATATATCTGGCTGCTTTCACACATCAGGTTTTTTCCATCAGGCACAATCCGGTGAGTTTTGAAAAAAACGGATCCGGCGGAAAAAAACTGAGTCGGCGGAAAAAACGGATCCTGTGGAAAAAAATGGATCCGGTGGAAAATACAGATCCGGTGGAAAAAAAACAGATCCGGCGGAAAAAAACGGATCCTGCGGAAAAAACAGATCCGGCAGAAAAAAACAGATCCGGCTGAAAAAGCGGTTGTTTTTTTCAAAACTCGCCGGTTTGTGCCTGACGGCAAAAACCTGATGTGTGAAAGCAGCCAAATATATGGATAGATACATCTATGTATCTATAGATATATCTATCTATAAATATATCTATAGATAGATATATCCATAGATATATAATAGAAAGGCCGATGTTTCTAAGGCTACTTTCACACTTGCGTTTTTAGCAATCCGTCGCAATCCGTCATTTTGGGAAAAGCGGATCCTGCAAATGTGCCCGCAGGATGCGTTTTTACCCATAGACTTGTATTAGCGACGGATCGCGATGGATGGCCACATGTTGCGTCCATCGTGCAACGGATCCGTCGTGTTTTGGCGGACCGTCGGCACGAAAAAACATTCAAGCGAACTTTTTTTGTCCGTCGCATCCGCCATTTTCTACCACGCATTCGCGGCTAATACTCCGCCCCATCCTCCCCAGACTTCAGAATGGGCAGCGGATGCTTTGAAAAACTGCATCCGCTGCCCACGTCGTGCACAAATTTCACAACGTGCGTCGGTACGTCGGCCCGACGCATAGCGACGGACCCGTACCGACGCAAGTATGAAAGAGGCCTTAATGAGCGTTGAATTTTAAAAAAAAAACGGTGTGGGCTGCCGCGCAATTTTCTGCACCAGAGGGGAAAAGCCGACGGCCGGGGCCAATATTTGTAGCCTGCTATGAATATCAGCCCGCAGCTGTCTGCGTAGCCATTACTGGCTATTAAAATAGGGGGACCCCCAAAAAAATGACATGGGGTCCCCCTATATTTTATAGCCAGAAAGGCTACACAGACAGCTGCGGGCAGATATTTATAGCCTAGAGAGGGGCCATGGATATTGTCCCTCCCCCGGCTACAAATACAAGTCCGCACCGCCCCAGAAATGGCGCATCTGTAAGATGCGCCAATTCCGGCACTTAGCCCCTCTCTTCCCACTCCCGTATAGCAGTGGGATATGGGGTAATGAGGGGTTAATGTCACCTTGCTATTGTAAGGTGACATTAAGCCGAGTTAATAATGGAGAGGCGTAAATAAGACGCCTATCCATTACTAAGACCACAAAGAACAAAAAGACAGAGCCACAATGGATGGTGAAAAAATAAGAGCCTACATTTATTCTGCCTCCTGTAGCAGGCAGGCTACAGGAGGCAGAATAAATGTAAGCTCTTATTTTTTCACCATCCATTGTGGCGCTGTCTTTTTGTTCTTTGTGGTCTTGGTACTGTCCGGGATGGGCTCCCTGGTTTTGGACGTGCGCCCTTAGGTGCGCTGAGACCTTCAATCTATAAAGAAAAGGGTGCAGTTTTGACTTTCTTTTGTTTTGACGCCTATCCATTACTAATCCAATAGTAATAAAGGTTTAATAAAACACGCACACATTAGGAACAAAGTATTTTAATATTCTTCATTTAACCATACTTAACATACTGCAAAAAACGTAAAATAATAAACCGTATATTACCTATCCGCCATAGTCCAAATAATAACGAGTGTCCCACGATGATCTCCCATATAGAACAGTGACATCAGGTGATGTCACTGCTCTATAGAACCCTCAGTGACACACTGACAGGAGACAATGGCTCCTGCAGTGCATCACTGAGGTTACTATAGTTCAAAGTCTCACTTTATGGCAATTGCTGCGTGGGAAAATTTCTCACAGAGCAATGCCAAAAGTGAGACTAGGGACTATTTTTTTACAGCGGTGGAGGAATACAGTGCAGAAGGATACCTTCCTCCCATCATTGTGTTCCTGGAGCCCCTGGAGAGTGGTCACATCAGCTGGTGCTGCCGTTCTCCACGGGAGATCGTCGTGGGACACTCGTGGATTTCTGCGGACAGGGAGTATATTGGTTGTTTGTTATTTTAATATTTTTTACAGATGACACTGGCTTCGGGGAATAAAGTGACAAGTAATGGTGAGCATGTACTCTATGTTTAATGTACTGTATGTCTATATGTATGTATTTTATGTAATGTATGAATGTACTGTATGTAGTATGTATGTAGTATGTATGTAGAATGTTGTATGTATGTAGTATGTATGTAATGTATGTAGTATATAGTATGTATGTAGTATGTAGTATGTATGTAGTATGTATGTATGTAGTATGTATGTAATGTATGTAGTATATAGTATGTATGTAGTATGTATGTAGTATGTAGTATGTATGTAGCATGTAGTATGTATGTAATGTATGTAGTATGTATGTAGTATGTATGTAGTATGTTGTATGTATGTAGTATGTAGTATGTATGTAGTATGTACTGTATGTAGTATTTTTTTTTTACATTCAACACATCAACCGGAAGTTGGGACTACTACTGTCCCATCATTGGCTAATCTGTCAATCACTGTCACTGTAGCAGGCATTGTCCGATGGGACTTGTAGCCCCATCGGACGATGCCTGTACACATGCACAGACCCCTGGCAGCCCGCACAGAGCCCCGGCAGCCCGTAAAGAGCCCCGGCAGGCCCGCACAGAGCCCCAGCAGGCCCGCACAGAGCCGCGGCAGCAGCCCTGGCAGCCAGCACCGAGCCCCGGCAGCCCACACAGAGCCCCAGCAGGCCGCACAGACCCCCGGCAGGCATGCACATACCCCCCACGGTCATGCACAGACCCCGCCCGCACACACACGCAGTCTCCGCCCACGTACCGCCCACACTCCATTATAGTGCATCATTGCACTATGGGAACTTCCGATTCCGGTATCCAATATCGCAAAAGTATTGGAACTCGGTATCGGAATTCCGATACAGTGAGCGAATATCGGCCGATACCCGATATTTGCAGTACTGGAATGCTCAACACTACTTGCAGCCAATGAAAACCAAAAATTCATTATCTCAGTTAATTAGAAATTCGTAAATGATACCACACAGGAGAAATTTACAATCAGACAATTCATTAATTGCAAAACCACAGGAGTGATTTACAAGGCTTCTTGCATATGTGGTAAATCGTACGTAGGTAAGACAATTAGAGAATTCAAGAGGAGGGTGGGAGAACACCTAGGGGATATACGGAACGATAGAGACACGCCACTAGCAAAACATGTAAATAGTTGTCATGGTGGTAGGTGTGAGGTTGTTAGATTTATGGGTATTGATCAAGTTAAACCACCTATCAGAGGTGGGAATCATGACAAATTAATCGTACAGAGGGAATGCCGATGGATTTATCGGCTAGATACCCAACAGCCTTTAGGACTTAATGAGCAACTTAATTTCAGCTGTTTCCTTAGAGGCAAAAAAAATGTTTGTTTCTCCCCCCTTTTTCTTCGTAGCATCCTCATGAAATTATGGACTTTCTAATCACTTGACATTACGAGTATCTGAGCAGTAGGTAGTAGACGGGACCTGTAAAATGACTCCAAACAAAAGGTCTTATTAAATGATCCAAATATTTAGCCTGGGCTGTATTTGCAGCAAACATGGGTCCATAGGTCCACTGATGTGATACGGCATAGTAACTGTAGGCAACAATAAGTATATGTGAGCCAGGGCCATATACAGTGGATATATTCTATTTGCTTTTTTTCAAAATGCTGGTGGTACTTTTAGGATAGAATGCACTAATTTAATGCCTTTACATTGCTCCCGGACAGGGATATTGTATATTTATTTGTATAACATCTACAGGTACCTGTGATTGAGTCTGAACTATACCAGCGATCTAGTGACCAGAGCAGACCAGGACCTGCGGTTGCTAGGGGATGCGCACGTGTGGTGACATTCAAAGGAAAAGTGCAGACATATGCGGTCATATGATCGGAGCTCTATGAATGGGCGTGCATGTGCGGTAATGCAATTTGGTGACCAGGGCAGACCAGGATCTGCGGTCTCTAAGGAATGCACATGCGCGGTGTTGTTTAAGAAAAAATGCAGACTAGGACCTGTAGTCACATGACCGGGGCTCTGGTAACAAGCGCGCACGCGCTGTAATACCGACCAGTGTACGGTCGCTTAGCACCTGGGATCAGGTGATCGGGAGGCAGGGCGATCTAGTGCATATGCGCCACACGCTATCTAGCTGCAGTGATTATATGAATGGAATTGTATAAGGGACAATGAAACTCAGTAATAAATGTCGCTTTTAACATTATTAAATTGTCTCATACATAATTGAGTACTCTTATTGAAAGATAACACCTGACTCACAAGAGGAAGTGATGACAGACGCTGGAGCACCCAAAGTACCACCCACCACCCTATATAACGGCAGCAGACTCTGACTAAGAGAGAGAATTTGCACCCTCACACTGAGGCAACTAACATACAGAGAGGTCAGACCTGCCACTGCAGGAGACCTTAATGAACCTGGATTACTTCCCCTGATGAACCCACTGAACAGGGGAGGAAACGCGTTGGGAAGGGAAGACACATTACCCTGGGAGGCCATATCTATCATGGGCACCAAAAAGTAGGTTTATACTTGGGTACTGCCCTTGTCAAGGCGGGAGTCTTGTTGCAGAGTGCACGACAGGGAAGGATAGACTTCAAAACCCCCTGCCCCTCTTTTTGCTCTCTTCATCTCGGTCTCACCTATACAGGTCCTGTACGGAACTCTGGAAAAGCAAGAAATAACAACTGGGTGATATTGTATCATTTTATTACGTGCACTGGTATTTATGAGCACTCTATTTGTTTGTCTGCCATTTGTTTTATAATATATATATTAAAAGTTAAGTTTTATTAAACTAAGGAACTCGCCATGCTAGATAGTGTATATATATACTAGTCAGATTAATCTAGAGCGTATTGCTCAGATTTGATTGCTGAGTGAATATAGGAGAGCTGTGGCCCATCATACTTTATATATGGGAGTTATGGGCCCATCAAACTAGTCATGGGAGAGCTGTGGGCTCATCAAACTGTATATAGCGGAGCTGTAGGGCCACTATACTGTGCATAGAGGGGCTGTGGGCCCATTATACTGTTCATAGAGGGGTTGTGAGTCCATCGTACTTTGTATATGGAAGCTGTGGGCCTATTGTATTGTGCATAGGGGAGCTGTGAACCCATCATACTTTGAATGTGGGGGCTGCGGGTCCTTCATACTGCGAATAGGCGAGCTATGGGCCCATCATACTTTGTATAAGGGAGCTGTGGGCCCATCATACTGTGCATAGGGGAGCTGTGGGCCAATCATACTGTGTGTAGGGGAGCTATGGGATCACCATACTGCGTTTAGGGGAGCTGTGAGCCCACCATACTTTGTATATGGAAACTGTAGGCCCATCATACTTTTTATAGGATAGATGTGGGCCCATTATACTGTGTATGGGGGAGCTGTGAACCCATCATACTGTGTATAAGGGAGCAGTGGGTCAATCATACTGTGTATAGGGGAGCTGTGGGCCCAATAAACTTTGTATATGGGAGCTGTGAGCACATCATACTGTGTTTGTGAGAGCTGTGGGTTTATCACACTGTGTATAGGGGAGCTGTTGGCCGATCATACTGTGCGGTGCATAGAGGAGTTGTGGGCCTTTCGCACTGTGTAGGGGAGCATTCAGCCTATCTTACTGTGCTGTGCATAGAGGAGTTGTGGGCCTATCACACTGTGTAGGGGAGCTGTGGGTCAATCATACTATGTTTAGAGGAGCTGTGGGCCTGTTGTACTGTGTATAGGGGAGCTGTGGGCCTATTGTATTGTGTATATAGGAGCTGTGGTCCTATTGTACTGTGTACTGTATATGGGAGCTGTGGCCCATCATACTTTGTATGGGGAGCTGTGAGCCCATCATACTGTGTATAAGGTTGCTCTGGACCCACCATATTGTGTAAAGGGGAGCTGTGGCCCATCATACTTTGTATGGGGAGCTGTGAGCCCATCATACTGTGTATAAGGTTGCTCTGGATCCACCATATTGTGTAAAGGGGAGCTGTGGACCCATCATACTGTTCATAGGAAGGTTGCAGGCCCATCAGGTTGTGTATACGGGAGCTGTGAGCATATCACATATTTATTTAAATGGAGCTGTAGTGAATCACAGCTTGTATAGGTTAGCTGTTGGGGCATCATACTGTACATAGGGAGCTGTAGGCCTATTATACTGTGTATATGGGAGCGCTAGGTCAATCATACTTTGTATAGGGGAGCTGTGAGCCCATCATACTGTGTACAGAGAGGCTGTGGACCCATGATACTGTATATAGAGGGGTTGTGATCCCATCATACTGTGTATGTGGGCCTAATGTGCTGTGTATAGGGGAGCTGTGGGGCTATCACACTGGGTATAGGGGAGATATGTGCTTATTGTATCACTAGATTGTGGCCCGATTCTAACGCATCGGGTATTCTAGAATATGCATGTCCCCATAGTATATGGACAATGATGATTCCAGAATTCGCGGCAGACTGTGCCCGTCGCTGATTGGTTGAGGCAACCTTTATGACATCATCATCGCCATGGCAACCATTATGACATCTATGTCGATACTGTGCCTGTCGCTGAATCAGAAACGTGGGATTTGTACGTCCTTTATGACATCATCATCGCTGTACACGTTGCTGATTGGTCGAGGCCTGGCGGCCTCGACCAATCAGAGACGCGGGATGTCTACGTCCTTTATGACATCATTGTCGCTGGCGGCCTCGACCAATCAGAGACGCGGGATTTCCAGGACAGACAGACAGACAGACAGACAGACAGACGGAAAAACCCTTAGACAATTATATATATAGATGTATAGGGGAGCTGTAGGCCTATCATACTGTGTATAGGGGAGCTGTGGGCCCATAATCCTATGAATTGGGGAGCTGTGGGACCATCATATTGTGTATAGGGGAGCTGTGGGCCCATAATATTGTGCATATGAGTGCTGTGGGCCCATTATACTGTGTATAGGGGAGTTGTGAGCCCATCATATTGTGTAAGGGGGAGCTGTGGGTGTATCATACATTTATTTATAGAGAGCTGTAGTGAATCAAAGTTTGTATAGCTTAGCTGTGGGGGCATCATACTGTACATCGGGAGCTGCAGGACAATTTTATTGTGTATAGGGGAGCTGTAGGTCAATCATACCATGTATTGGGGAGCTGCGGTCCCATCATATTGTGTAAAAGGGAACTGTAGGCCCATCATACTGTGTATAGGGGAGCTTTGAGCACATTATACTTTGTATTTGAGCGCTGTGGGTCCATCACACTGTGAATAGGGGAGCTGTAGGCGCATGATACTGTGTATAGAGGGGCTGTGGGCCCACCCTACTGCGTATAGGGGAGCTGTGGGCCTATCGTACTGTGTATAAGGGCTGTGGCTCATCATACTTTATATGGATGAGCTGTGGGCCCATCAAACTGTGTATAGGGGAACTTTGGCACATCATACTGTGCATAGGGGAGCTGTGGGCTCATCATATTATGTAAAGGAAGCAGTGGGCCTTTAATAGTGTGTATAGGGGAGCTGTGAGCCCATCATATTTTGTATGGAGGAGTAGTGGGTGTATCATAGATTGTAAGCTTGCAAGCAGCGCCCTCATTCCTTTTGGCATCTATTGATTGTGTTTTTCTGTAATGCCTTTATTGTCTGTACAAGTCCCCTCGAAAATGTAAAGTGCTGAGGAATATGTTGAGATTATAGAAATATAAATTATTATTATTAGTATCATACATTTATTTGCAGGAAACTTTTTGGGATCACAATTTGAATAGGATAGCTGTGGTGGCATCATACTGTACATATTGTAGGTGTCATGATCCAGACCAGGTTTTGAGTCCTGTTTTCCCTTTTCCTAGTCTGATCATGTTAATGACATTGAAATACATATTTTTTTTGCTGGATTCTTTTCTGTATATATGACAGGGTTGGACCCTATCCGAGCACCCTCTCGGAATTTTGAGTGCCGCATTTACACATTTTATATATTTTATCTTTTGTTCTCTCTGTCAAGTGTATTGGGTAGGTATTTATATACTCATGTACTGCTGCCTTCTCAGGGATCCAGCAACGTTTTTCTTCTCAGTGATATCACAACTGTCCAGACTAGCAGGTTCACTCCATACAGAATATAAGATATAGTGGTTCAAATCTGCGCAACTATATTGGCAAAAAAATAGCGCTATGAATAACATAGTCCCCAAATAGATAAATAAATCACTCGTACGACCTCCGGGTCGGCCCATTGTCTCTGGATGTGATTCTATTTTATCACATATTGGAATATTTCTTGATAGAATTCTCAATCCAATTGCGGGTCATGCAGAGTCTTTCATTAGAGACACTGCGGATTTTCTTGAAAAAATTAATGGAATAGAGATTTAGGTGAAGTGATTTTAGCATCATTTGATGTAACATCACTTTTTACATCTATTGGACATGGTAGAGGTCTGGATGCGGTGAACAAAAGGCTGCGGACAACACAATATTCTGAGAAAACAAGAAAGTTTATAGTACAACTTTTGGAAATGGTATTGACCAGAAATTATTTTTTGTTTTGTGACACTTTTTATTTACAATTACGGGGAGTGGCCATGGGTGCCAACATGGCACCCGCGTATGCAAATATTATCATGAGTGTTCTCGAGGAGGATTTCATAGATGACATATTCCTAATTTGGACTGGTTCGGAAATTTCATTGATAGAATTTCACGATTATTTGAATACAGTGGATGAGACTATCAAATTTACTCTTGTGCATTCTAATAGTGATATTCAATTTTTGGATGTTAATGTCAAAATTAAAAATAACCAACTTGTCGCTCAAGTATATTCGAAAGTGACGGACAGAAATGATCTTTTGCTCTTTAATAGCTAGCATCCAAAAAAAAACTAAAGAATCTATTTCATTTAGCCAATTGATTAGGACTAAAAGGATTGAAAGTGAGGATGACTCAATGAAAAAATCTATGGAGGTTACTTTAAAAAAGTTTTTGGATAGGGGTTACCCAAATAATTTATTGAAAATCCAGAAAAATAAAGTTGATTTAATTAAAAGAGAAGACCTTTTCCAGAAAAAGTTGAAGGAAAAAGGATATGATCGTATACCATTTGTGACAGCATTTTGGGAGGAAAGTGGTGGGATTTCGAACATCATACACAAACATTGGGGTATGCTGCACAAATGTTTGCCACATGTACCAGAATTCTCAAGGCCACCTATTTTTTCCTAGAAATGAAATCGCACTTTTGCTTCTAGTTTAATAAAATTAGACATTGGCTCTTTTAAAAGATCCAGCCAGACTACACTTTCTAGATATGACAGAAAAGGCTGTTTTCCTTGTCTTTCATGTATTAATTGCACCTTAATGCTTAAAGGGTCTAGTTTTTCTCATCCTGTTACTCAGAAAAAATATGAGATACAGCACTTTCTGACATGTGATTCAGATTTTGTTATATATTTGTTACAGTGTCCCTGCTCCTTATGGTATGTCGGTGAAACAACTTGTGATTTTAAAACACGTATTAATCAACACCGACATACCATAAGGATGAAACGTATGGACTTGCCTGTGTCCAAAGCACTTTGTCGAAAAATCACAAACGGAGAAACAATTACGTTTCCGCATCATAGACATGATACCTGTCCAGAGGAGAGGGGGGGATCGTGTACGATTACTTTAAAAAAAAAGAATTGGAATGGATTATGAAATTAAATATGCTAAAACCACATGGTCTTAATGTAGACTTTAAGTTGAATCAAATTCTATAAAAAAAATAGAGTGGTTCTTTCTACTGTATCTCTACTGTTAAAAAATATTTTGTATACTATTTTTAGAGATTTAAAAAAAAAAAATTTTTCTTCTTTTTTCAGATGTCCCATTCTGTGAAACTGGCGTCACTTGCAAATGATTATGTTAACGAATATTATAATGACACTGTAACTTTTGATTTAGGTGTATTAAATGAATTGTGAGACAGCACTCATTGTTTTTTCTTTGCTTTCTTTTTATTTTAAAACTGTGGCTTAATACATTTGGATATTTAGTGTGGTTGCGGGTGATAGGAGATACATGGGGGATTTTCCACCCATTTTCTGTCCCTGTCTCTCTGCCCCAGTTCATGACTCCCTGCTTAATTGTGGGGAGCCCGGGACTGTTCTACACTATATATTGGGCTTATGCTCAAACCATTTGTGCCCATTATGTTTTTATATATTGTTTAAAACAAATGAGTGTGGTTCTCTATTTCGGGACTATGTTATTCATAGCGCTATTTTTTTGCCAATATAGTTGCGCAGATTTGAACCACTATATCTTATATTCTGAGAATAATGTTATATATATGCACAATAACTATTAATAAAAAGGTTCGCTATAAATTGCGCTGAATAAGGATTATATACACTCGCCCCTTTTGACAATGGTTCCCAATCAGTTACCTTATCCAATATGGCGCTGATGCCTTCAACACACTAGTGCGCAAGTGCGGACCATAATGCTTTGGGTCTTTGTGCAGACGTCACAGTCATGCGCTCTGGTGTCAGGAGGGCGCTGAGGTCCCAAACACATGTTAGACTACAATTGTAAGTGTGCGATATTTTTGCTTCACAGATTTGGGACACCAGAGTGGATCTGATTGCCCATTTAGTACATTTTAAATGTTATCACTGTGCACTATATGATATGTTTATATAAATAATGTATTTGAATTGATTTACTCTAATGGCACTTATTGCACTTTTTCGGTCTAATGATCGTTACTGTTCTGATGTCCGAAATAGCTAAATACTGTTAATGATCTTGTATTGAAAAACATGTATGTTTTCTATATATACTCACTTCATTTGTATATTCACTGCTTGAGAAAGGATACCATATCCGAACGTTGCCACGCCGTTCAGGCATTAAAGCCCATTTTTTCTTATTTTTTGTGCTGTTTTCCTTTTTTATTCATATACGGTATATATATATCCATGCAGATCTCCTGTAAGGCTAGGTGGAAACAGAAAAATTATGCAAGTGATCCCATTGACCCCTAAATTAACAAACATATCATGCATCACTGTTGTGAAAAATCAATAAAGGGATGTTATCAAATGGATCAAGCAACAAAAGTCCCATATATGGGGCAACATTGTGCAAAGTGCAAACAAAAGGATAATTGAAGAAGCGTGATCAAATGAATCAAACAGCAAAAAAAGCCCACACATAGGGCAGCAAAGTGCAAGGTGCAAAAAGGTGCAGAGTGCTAGCAAATGGAAAATACTTAGGAGAATCTGTACCTTAAAGGTGCCACTCGATCCCAATAATGCGCACACCCCGACGCGCGTTTCGGATTGGAAATCCTTCGTCAGGGGGTGGCAAATACCATAATCAAGGAGTTTATATACTAAATCTGAGGCCAATATCGGATGCCAAGGCAGCGTGTGGTGCAGATGCCGACAAGCAGATCCGGAAGTCACCGCCCCCGCATCACGTGGCCGGACGCACAGGAGCTGAGTACCCGGCATTGCCAAGGCCACATGGACGCAGGAGGCGGCGGAATAAAAAGGCCAGCAGCCTGCACAAAAGATTCGGCGAGCTGGCAATGACAAGATGCTATAATGATATAAAGAAAAAGGGGAGAATGTCGACGTATATCGCCATGGAACATAAAAAAGAGAGAATCATAAATAGAACTCATATGAGGTGCATGAGGGAGCTAAAGAACAGCTAAAGATACAATAAAACATATAAATATTACACTAAAAAATATAATAGAGGTCTGGATACACATGATGAGAGCATTATACTGCCTCTGTACAAATCCCTAGTTAGACCGCACATGGAGTACTGTGTCCAGTTTTGGGCACCGGTGCTCAGGAAGGATATAATGGAACTAGAGAGAGTACAAAGGAGGGCAACAAAATTAATAAAGGGGATGGGAGAACTACAATACCCAGATAGATTAGCGAAATTAGGATTATTTAGTCTAGAAAAAAGACGACTGAGAGGCGATCTAATAACCATGTATAAGTATATAAGGGGACAATACAAATATCTCGCTGAGGATCTGTTTATACCAAGGAAGGTGACGGGCACAAGGGGGCATTCTTTGCGTCTGGAGGAGAGAAGGTTTTTCCACCAACATAGAAGAGGATTCTTTACTGTTAGGGCAGTGAGAATGTGGAATTGCTTGCCTGAGGAGGTGGTGATGGCGAACTCAGTCGAGGGGTTCAAGAGAGGCCTGGATGTCTTCCTGGAGCAGAACAATATTGTATCATACAATTAGGTTCTGTAGAAGGACGTAGATCTGGGGATTTATTATGATGGAATATAGGCTGAACTGGATGGACAAATGTCTTTTTTCGGCCTTACTAACTATGTTACTATGTTACTATGTTAGATGTAAAAATCATCTATTAAGATAACAATAGTAATAATACAAAGTGTAGCAAGCGATCTACAAAATATACATACATAAGAAAAGAGGTTTTTTTATAATAATAATACATCATAAGTGTAAAAACAGGAAAATATGTGATAATTGACCAATAAATATTAACGTGATAAAGTAATTAGTATCATATTTAGCACATATAGTTTATATAGTCCCAGCTCTCCAAAACTGCCCAAAAGTGGGTGAGAAAAGGGAACAAAGTATAAAGTCCAGAAACATAAAGAATAATAGACATGCACCAGGAGGTCCCGGATGGATCAGTATATTAAAATAATGTGTAATGATATATTTACATAACAGAACACATGCCTCATACCGCATACATACTGTATTACAAAAGCTATAAAAAGTGATGAGAAAAATTGAAAAAATAATAATAATATATATAGGACATATTCATGTGAAATCATGAATATTCAAATATCCAGATAATCAGTGGAGAAAATACTCAGGAACAAGCTCTCCTTCACCGCCTAAAGTTCCACTTGGCTCAAAAGCCGACTCCATGTATTAAGGTGTCCGGAATAGATAAGAATAGTCCGATGTGGAATCCACAGATCATATACTGTCAAAAATTATTTAGAATCTAAAATGAATAAAAAAGATAAAAAAGTTCAAAATAAGAAGCATAGACATAAAAGACCTTGATTAAAATTAGTATAAAAAATTAGGAATAAAGGTTTAGAAGAAGGGGCTGGAACTCAGATTTTCATTTAAGCCATATGGGGAGACAGTATTTAATGTCCATATCCACCTGGCTTCCATTCTCGCCCGGGGTATACTGATTTTTCCCCCTCTTTCATTCTTTTTGATCATATAAATGCCAATAACTTTCAATAGTGAGGCATCGCAGTTGTGGTGGATTTTAAAATGTTTAGGAATCGTTTTAAGTAGAGACATCTCCTCAACTTCCTTTGCAGCCTGTATTCCCAGAACATGATCACGAGTATGGATTTTTAACTGGCGGTTAGTCAAACCCATGTAAATCAAGGAGCAGGGACAGGTTGCATAGTAAATTACTGCCTTTGAGTTACAATTTATGGTATGTTTGATTTTATATGTGATTGTACCCTTAGAATTACTAAAATTTTGGGCCCTCAGGATGTTGGGACAGGCATTTCAAACTTTAGGTTGCCTGATGAGTTGAAAAGTGCATTTCCTCCATTTCCACCTTGACAACTTTCCTGAAAATTTGGGAGCTGTGAGTGAAGAGCAAGGTGAACGATTCCACCAGGACATTAAAGAGATGGAAAGAAGATACCAGGGAAGATGGAGCATTACAATGATGACAGACTGCTGGACGCTTCAGAGAGACATTCCAGATGCTACTCACAAGCGTAAATGAAGCCTCACAGGGAAGAAGAATCGATTTTAGTGTGTGTTAAAGAGCTCATTGCCGTTAAAAAATGATTTTCATGAAACATTTTGTAATAAAAAATTAATTTTATGAGTCTATATTCATTTATTTTGAGGTATTGTCTTATTTAACATAGTTACTTAAATTGTCAGAAATCGTGATGTCCTTTAACAAAACGGAGGTCTTTTGATGCTTGATCCATTTGATCACATCCCTTTACTGATTTTTCACAACAGTGATACATGATCTGTTTGTTAATTTAGGGGTCAATGGGATCACATGCATAATTTTTCTGTTTCCACCTAGCCTTACAGGAGATCTGCACGGATATATATATATATATATATATATATATATATATATATATATATATATATATATATACAGTACAGACCAAAAGTTTGGACACACCTTCTCATTTAAAGATTTTTCTGTATTTTCATGACTATGAAAATTGTACATTCACACTGAAGGCATCAAAACTATGAATTAACACATGTGGAATCATATACTTAACAAAAAAGTGTGAAACAACTGAAATTATGTCTTATATTCTAGGTTCTTCAAAGTAGCCACCTTTTGCTTTGATGACTGCTTTGCACACTCTTGGCATTCTCTTGATGAGCTTCAAGAGGTAGGAATGGCCTTCCAACAATCTTGAAGGAGTTCCCAGAGATGCATAGCACTTGTTTGCCCTTTTGCCTTCACTCTGCGGTCCAGCTCACTCCAAACCATCTCGATTGGGTTCAGGTCTGGTGACTGTGGTCAAATAACCCTTACACAGCCTGGAGGTGTGTTTGGGGTCATTGTCCTGTTAAAAAGTAAATGATGGTCCAACTAAACACAAACCGGATGGAATAGCATGCCGCTGCAAGATGCTGTGGTAGCCATGCTGGTTCAGTATGCCTTCAATTTTGAATAAATCCCCAACAGTGTCACCAACACTGCACCCCCACACCATCACACCTCCTCCTCCATGCTTCATGGTGGGAACCAGGCATGTAGAGTCCATCCGTTCACCTTTTGTGCGTCGCACAAAGACACGGTGGTTGGAACCAAAGATCTCAAATTTGGACTCATCAGACCAAAGCACAGATTTCCACTGGTCTAATGTCCATTCCTTGTGTTCTTCAGCACAAACAAGTCTCATCTGTTTCTTGCCTGTCCTTAGCAGTGGTTTCCTAGCAGCTATTTTACCATGAAGGCCTGCTGCACAAAGTCTCCTCTTAACAGTTGTTGTAGAGATGTGTCTGCTGCTAGATCTTTGTGTGGCATTGACCTGGACTCTAATCTGAGCTGCTGTTAACCTGCAATTTCTGAGGCTGGTGACTGGGATAAACTTATCCTCAGAAGCAGAGGTGACTCTTGGTCTTTCTTTCCTGGGGCAGTCCTCATGTGAGCCAGTTTCTTTGTAGCGCTTGATGGTTTTTGCCACCGCACTTGGGGACACTTTCAAAGTTTTCCCAATTTTTCAGACTGACTGACCTTCATTTCTTAAAGTAATGGTGACCACTCGTTTTTCTTTACTTTGCTGCTTTTTTCCTGCCATAATACAAATTCTAACAGTCTATTCAGTAGGACTATCAGCTGTGTATCCACCAGACTTCTGCACAACACAACTGATGGTCGCAACCCCATTTATAAGGCAAGAAATCCCACTTATTAAACCTCACAGGGCACACCTGTGAAGTGAAAACCATTCCCGGTGACTACCTCTTGAAGCTCATCAAGAGAATGCCAAGAGTGTGCAAAGCAGTCATTAAAACAAAAGGTGGCTACTTTGAAGAACCTAGAATATAAGACATAATTTCAGTTGTTTCACGCTTTTTTGTTAAGTATATAATTCCACATGTGTTAATTCATAGTTTTGATGCCTTCGGTGTGAATGTACAATTTTCATAGTCATGAAAATACAGAAAAATCTTTAAATGAGAAGGTGTGTCCAAACTTTTGGTCTGTACTGTATATATATATACAGTGGGGCAAAAAAGTATTTAGTCAGTCAGCAATAGTGCAAGTTCCACCACTTAAAAAGATGAGAGGCGTCTGTAATTTACACCATAGGTAGACCTCAACTATGGGAGACAAACTGAGAAAAAAAAATCCAGAAAATCACATTGTCTGTTTTTTTAACAATTTATTTGCATATTATGGTGGAAAATAAGTATTTGGTCAGAAACAAACAATCAAGATTTCTGTCTCTCACAGACCTGTAACTTCTTCTTTAAGAGTCTCCTCTTTCCTCCACTCATTACCTGTAGTAATGGCACCTGTTTAAACTTGTTATCAGTATAAAAAGACACCTGTGCACACCCTCAAACAGTCTGACTCCAAACTCCACTATGGTGAAGACCAAAGAGCTGTCAAAGGACACCAGAAACAAAATTGTAGCCCTGCACCAGGCTGGGAAGACTGAATCTGCAATAGCCAACCAGCTTGGAGTGAAGAAATCAACAGTGGGAGCAATAATTAGAAAATGGAAGACATACAAGACCACTGATAATCTCCCTCGATCTGGGGCTCCACGCAAAATCCCACCCCGTGGGGTCAGAATGATCACAAGAACGGTGAGCAAAAATCCCAGAACCACGCGGGGGGACCTAGTGAATGAACTGCAGAGAGCTGGGACCAATGTAACAAGGCCTACCATAAGTAACACACTACGCCACCATGGACTCAGATCCTGCAGTGCCAGACGTGTCCCACTGCTTAAGCCAGTACATGTCCGGGCCCGTCTGAAGTTTGCTAGAGAGCATTTGGATGATCCAGAGGAGTTTTGGGAGAATGTCCTATGGTCTGATGAAACCAAACTGGAACTGTTTGGTAGAAAAACAACTTGTCGTGTTTGGAGGAAAAAGAATACTGAGTTGCATCCATCAAACACCATACCTACTGTAAAGCATGGTGGTGGAAACATCATGCTTTGGGGCTGTTTCTCTGCAAAGTGGCCAGGACGACTGATCCGGGTACATGAAAGAATGAATGGGGCCATGTATCGTGAGATTTTGAGTGCAAACCTCCTTCCATCAGCAAGGGCATTGAAGATGAAACGTGGCTGGGTCTTTCAACATGACAATGATCCAAAGCACACCACCAGGGCAACGAAGGAGTGGCTTCGTAAGAAGCATTTCAAGGTCCTGGAGTGGCCTAGCCAGTCTCCAGATCTCAACCCTATAGAAAACCTTTGGAGGGAGTTGAAAGTCCGTGTTGCCAAGCGAAAAGCCAAAAACATCACTGCTCTAGAGGAGATCTGCATGGAGGAATGGGCCAACATACCAACAACAGTGTGTGGCAACCTTGTAAAGACTTACAGAAAACGTTTGACCTCTGTCATTGCCAACAAAGCATATATTACAAAGTATTGAGATGAAATTTTGTTTCTGACCAAATACTTATTTTCCACCATAATATGCAAATAAATTGTTAAAAAAACAGACAATGTGATTTTCTGGATTTTTTTTTCACGGTTTGTCTCCCATAGTTGAGGTCTACCTATGATGTAAATTACAGACGCCTCTCATCTTTTTAAGTGGTGGAACTTGCACTATTGCTGACTGACTAAATACTTTTTTGCCCCACTGTATATATATATATATATATATATATATATCTATAATATAACGCTGGGAGCGTCACTCTGTCCGAAGCCTTTATAGACTGCGCAAGCGCAAGCGCCAGCGCAGTCTGGGCCTCACAGAGTGACGCTCCCAGGAGATCGCGGTATGCGTAAGCACTGAACGCACACCGCGATCTCCACCGGAGAGTCAGGGACCACCAGGAGGGTGAGTATATTCACCTGTTCCCCGTTCCAGCGCTGCGTGCGGCTCCGTCTCCCGGGTCCTCTGCTGTGACGTTCACAGTTCAGAGGCCGCGATGACGCGCTTAATGCGCGCCGGCGCCGCCCTCTGACTGAACAGTCACAGCAGAGGACCCGGAAGATGGCGGCGTGCCGCGCTGGAACGGGACAGACAGGTGAGTATAGCAAGTGCTGGGGGCATGAGCTAGCGGTGACTCCGGCACCTGACCCCCACAGCGCGCCGGTGTCCCCGCCTGCTCAGGCCCCCAGCACTCGGCGCCCAGCGACGATAGGTGAGTATGGTATTTTTTTTTTTTTATATATGGCAGCAGCATACAGGGCATATATAATGGAGCATCTTATGGGGGGCATATAATACAATGGTGGCGCAGGATAGGAGCAGCACATGACAGAACGGGGGCGCAGGATGGCAGCAGCACATGACAGAACGGGCGCAGGATGGCAGCAGCACATGACAGAACGGGTGCAGGATGGCAGCAGCACATGACAGAACGGGCGCAGGATGGCAGCAGCACATGACAGAACGGGCGCAGGATGGCAGCAGCACATGACAGAACGGGCGCAGGATGGCAGCAGCACATGACAGAACGGGCGCAGGATGGCAGCAGCACATGACAGAACGGGCGCAGGATGGGAGCAGCACATCACAGAACAGGGGCGCAGGATGGGAGCAGCACATGACAGAACGGGGCGCAGGATGGGAGCAGCACATGACAGAACGGGGGCGCAAGATGGCAGCAGCACATGACAGAACGGGCGCAGGATGGGAGCAGCACATGACAGAACGGGGGCGCAGGATGGCAGCAGCACATGACAGAACGGGCGCAGGATGGCAGCAGCACATGACAGAACGGGCGCAGGATGGCAGCAGCACATGACAGAACGGGCGCAGGATGGCAGCAGCACATGACAGAACGGGCGCAGGATGGGAGCAGCACATCACAGAACAGGGGTGCAGGATGGGAGCAGCACATGACAGAACGGGGGCGCAGGATGGGAGCAGCACATGACAGAACGGGGGCGCAGGATGGCAGCAGCACATGACAGAACGGGCGCAGGATGGGAGCAGCACATGACAGAACAGGGGCGCAGGATAGGAGCAGCACATGACAGAACGGGGGCGCAGGATGGCAGCAGCACATGACAGAACGTTGGCGCAGGATAGGAGCAGCACATGACAGAACGGGTGCAGGATGGGAGCAGCACATGACAGAACGGGGGCGCAGGATAGGAGCAGCACATGACAGAACGGGTGCAGGATGGGAGCAGCACATGACAGAACGGGGGCGCAGGATGGGAACAGCACATGACAGAACGGGCGCACGATGGCAGCAGCACATGACAAAACGGGCGCAGGATGGGAGCAGCACATGACAGAACGGGGGCGCAGGATGGCAGCAGCACATGACAGAACGGGCGCAGGATGGGAGCAGCACATGTCAGAATGGGGGCGCAGGATGGGAGCAGCACATCTCACAATGGGGGCGCAGGATGGCAGCAGCACATGACAGAACTGGTGCAGGATGGGAGCAGCACATGACAGAACGGGGGCGCAGGATGGGTGCAGCGCATGAAAGAACGGGGGCACAGAATGGGAGCAGCACATGACAGAACGGGGGCGCAGGATGGGAACAGCACATGACAGAACGGGCGCACGATGGCAGCAGCACATGATAAAACGGGCGCAGGATGGGAGCAGCACATGACAGAACGGGGGCGCAGGATGGCAGCAGCACATGACAGAACGGGGCACAGGATGGGAACAGCACATGACAGAACGGGGGCGCAGGATGGGAGCAGCACATGACAGAACGGGGCACAGGATGGCAGCAGCACATGACAGAAGGGCGCAGGATGGGAGCAGCACATGACAGAACAGGGGCGCAGGATGGGAGCAGCACATGAAAGAACGGGGGCACAGGATGGGAGCAGCACATGACAGAACGGGGGCACAGGATGGGAGCAGCACATGACAGGATGGGAGCAGCAAATGACAGAATGGAAGCGCAGGATGGGTGCAGAACATGTCCGAATGGAGGCGCAGGATGGGTGCAGCACATGTCACAATGGGGGCGCAGGATGGGAGCAGCACATGACAGAATGGGGGCGTAGGATGGGTGCAACACATGACAGAATGGGGGCGCAAGATGGGTGCAGAACATGTCAGAATGGAGGCGCAGGATGGGTGCAGAACATGTCAGAATGGGGGCGCAGGATGGGAGCAGCACATGTCACAATGGGGGCGCAGGATGGAAGCAGCACATGACAGAATGGGGGCGCAGGATGGGTGCAACACATGACAGAATGGGGGCACAAGATGGGTGCAACACATGGCAGGATGGGGGGTGCAGGATGGGTGCAGCACATGACAGGATGGGGACACAGGATGGAGCAGCACATGTCAGAATGGGGGTGCAGGATGGGAGCAGCACATGTCAGAATGGGGGTGCAGGATGGGTGCAGCACATGTCAGGATGGGGACGCAGGATGGAGCAGCTCATGACAGGATGGGGACGCAGGATGGAGCAGCACATACCAGGATGGAGACCATATACCAATATAGTTGCTAGCCACCCGGGCGTAGAACGGGTTCAATAGCTAGTATATATATATATATATATATGTATATATATATATATATACAGTGGGGCAAAAAAGTATTTAGTCAGTCAGCAATAGTGCAAGTTCCACCACTTAAAAAGATGAGAGGCGTCTGTAATTTACATCATAGGTAGACCTCAACTATGGGAGACAAACTGAGAAAAAAAAATCCAGAAAATCACATTGTCTGTTTTTTTATCATTTTATTTGCATATTATGGTGGAAAATAAGTATTTGGTCAGAAACAAACAGTCAAGATTTCTGGCTCTCACAGACCTGTAACTTCTTCTTTAAGAGTCTCCTCTTTCCTCCACTCATTACCTGTAGTAATGGCACCTGTTTAAACTTGTTATCAGTATAAAAAGACACCTGTGCACACCCTCAAACAGTCTGACTCCAAACTCCACTATGGTGAAGACCAAAGAGCTGTCAAAGGACACCAGAAACAAAATTGTAGCCCTGCACCAGGCTGGGAAGACTGAATCTGCAATAGCCAACCAGCTTGGAGTGAAGAAATCAACAGTGGGAGCAATAATTAGAAAATGGAAGACATACAAGACCACTGATAATCTCCTTCGATCTGGGGCTCCACGCAAAATCCCACCCTGTGGGGTCAGAATGATCACAAGAACGGTGAGCAAAAATCCCAGAACCACACGGGGGGACCTAGTGAATGAACTGCAGAGAGCTGGGACCAATGTAACAAGGCCTACCATAAGTAACACACTACGCCACCATGGACTCAGATCCTGCAGTGCCAGACGTGTCCCACTGCTTAAGCCAGTACATGTCCGGGCCCGTCTGAAGTTTGCTAGAGAGCATTTGGATGATCCAGAGGAGTTTTGGGAGAATGTCCTATGGTCTGATGAAACCAAACTGGAACTGTTTGGTAGAAACACAACTTGTCGTGTTTGGAGGAAAAAGAATACTGAGTTGCATCCATCAAACACCATACCTACTGTAAAGCATGGTGGTGGAAACATCATGCTTTGAGGCTGTTTCTCTGCAAAGGGGCCAGGACGACTGATCCGGGTACATGAAAGAATGAATGGGGCCATGTATCGTGAGATTTTGAGTGCAAACCTCCTTCCATCAGCAAGGGCATTGAAGATGAAACGTGGCTGGGTCTTTCAACATGACAATGATCCAAAGCACACCGCCAGGGCAACGAAGGAGTGGCTTCGTAAGAAGCATTTCAAGGTTCTGGAGTGGCCTAGCCAGTCTCCAGATCTCAACCCTATAGAAAACCTTTGGAGGGAGTTGAAAGTCCGTGTTGCCAAGCAAAAAGCCAAAAACATCACTGCTCTAGAGGAGATCTGCATGGAGGAATGGGCCAACCTATCAACAACAGTGTGTGGCAACCTTGTGAAGACTTACAGAAAATGTTTGACCTCTGTCATTGCCAACAAAGGATATATTACAAAGTATTGAGATGAAATTTTGTTTCTGACCAAATACTTATTTTCCACCATAATATGCAAATAAAATTATTAAAAAAACAGACAATGTGATTTTCTGGATTTTTTTTCTCAGTTTGTCTCCCATAGTTGAGGTCTACCTATGATGTAAATTACAGACGCCTATCATCTTTTTAAGTGGTGGAACTTGCACTATTGCTGACTGACTAAATACTTTTTTGCCCCACTGTATATACATATATACACATATTTATATCCTTATATACATTCTTTGGGTGCCTCTCATTCCTACTTAGGTTTCAATATATCAATGATTTTATGCATACTTGCTTTTTACTCTTTGTCCTAATATATGCGCACGCTATGTATGTTGTATTTTATCTGTTGCAAATAAAGTTTATTCAATTCTATACCCTTGCTAGTGCTTTCTTGGGTTCTGCTCCATAGTTTTGGTGATTGGTTTTTATAATAGGGCACAGAGGAGGCATTTTACTCTTTAACGCTGGATTTCGACTTGCGTGCAAGAGTGCTGCGGATGACAGCGTACTTCCTCCCTTCTTTCTCCCTGAAACCAAGCCTACGCTCCACCTATGCCTCCTTGCATCCTGCAGTGCCCTTTGTACTTAGCTTTAACATTGGGTTCGCAGGGACGTACGCTGTATGCGGATGCCTCTGCATGTGCCGTTTTGGCGCTGAACCGAGCTGCGCCAAATGCAACATGTTGTATTTTCTTGCGGTCAACGCAGCGCCAAAATGGCGCATGCGGAGGCATCCACATACAGAGTATGTCCCTGCATACCCAATGTTAAAGATAGGTATGCAGGGCACCGCAGGATGCAAGGAAGCGTAGGTGGAGCATAGACGTGGTTTCAGGGTGGAAGAAGGAAGGAAGTACGCTGCCATCCACAGCCCTCCCGTATGCAAGTCTGAAACCAGCCTAAGAGGCACAGCAATGGGGATTATAACGTGGAGCACTTAGAGGAGCGCTGTTTTTGTGCCACTCAGCAAGTGCAGTAATAGGGACACATACAGCAGCAGACTGAGTATTGGGGTGACAGTAGAATGAGGAGTTTGTACAGTTTGGTAATAGATTGAAACGGTGCTGGAAATGTGAGAAGTTAAATGTGTATCTGTTCTAAACTGTACGACTGTCAGAAAGAGCGCCACCTGTAAGTCACAATATATAACTGTACTGTAATCTCTTTTATATTCTGCAGGACAGGTAAATGCCACTATATGGTCATCTGCTGAGGTTCCCCTCTATATACAATTAGGGTGTGCCACCATAGTTGCAAACATTGTTACCTGGTTATAGGCCCTCTCAGATGTTTCACAATCCCCTGGGCTAAACCCCTAACCTTTGTGCACAATTTATTAAGACTAAGCCTAGCTTCACACTAGCGTTCGGCAGGGCTGCGGATGGCAGCCTTCTTCCTCTGTTAAGCCCCTCCCACTGCCGCACCTCTTCCTTCAGCTCCACCTACGTCTGCATGCGTCCTGCGTACCCTATCTTTAACATTGGGTATGCAGGCCATGCGGATGTATGCGTTTTGATGCTGAGCCGACTGCAACAAAATGCAACATGTTGCATTCAACGCAGTTCTACGCAGCATTAAAATGATGCATGCGGAGGCATCCGCATCAAACGTACGTCCCTGCGTACACCATGTTAAAGATAGGGTACGCAGGATGCATGCAGATGTAGGCAGAGCTGAAGGAAGAGGTGCGGCAGTGGTCAGGGCTTAATGGAGGAAGAAGGCTGCCATCCGCATCCCTGCTGAAAGCTAGTGTGAAACCAGCCTAACATTGTACACACTAGTCCAAATGGAGAGACTTGCAGGAGCAAGAGGCGTCTAATTCATTAAGAAGCACAAGCCACTTAATAAATTCAGCGCATCTTTCCAGTGGTATACACCACATTTGGGCATTTCTGGTGTGGAATTCATCAGACAGACTTTGTAGCGCCAATTTCCCCAATCCGCCTCTCAGTTTGGCAGATCTTCCGAGGACTGTCATGAAAATACCAAAAGTGTCAAAAAGTTTTTTGCAACTTTGAGTTTCACAAATGTGTTGTGACTTTTCAAAGTGTTACTCCTGAAATCTGGTGAAAAACTTTGATAAATCGGGTCCTATGTGCTGCCAATAACTATAATTTTTAAGCCTTCTTAAAAGTGAATGCACCCATCAAATGAGCATTTTGCTTTGTTGCCATGTGGTTGCTGGCCTGTATAAATAGGTGTAAGGTTATTTTTGCAAGGATTTTAGGGGGTGTTTAATATTTAGTGCCACTTTGTGTAAATGTCTTTTCTGCTCTCTCTGAATCCTTGGGCCTTGGTGTGTTTTCTATATCTGGATATTTGCTGCAGAAAAAAACAGCATTTCACAAGAAAAGCAAAATGAATAAGATTTCTAAAATCTCATTCAGACAGTGCATTTTTCCAGTTTTTTTTTTTCACCTGTGGTGCATTGAAAGAAAAAAAACCATGTCAATTCTTTTAGCATATTTGCTGCTATATTTACCCATTGAGATAAGAAAAAACATGAAAATGTTATGTGTAAACATATCAGTATAGAGAAGCTTATAGAATAAATACAAATTCTACACCCAGTACATGCTGCAATTTGAGAAAAAAAAGACACACCACAAACCTCCAAAATACCAAAATTCAGTATATAAAGACTTTCAGTATTTTCACAGACTTTAAAATAACATCTAGACCAGAAGTGGGCATTTGCAGCAATTTTTCCAAGGTGCCACATGAACTACTGTGATTGTTTTGGAGGGTTGAACCAACTGATCGAATTTAATTCGGGATATTTTTAGTGTTTTATATTAATTTCTTTCACATAATATTGAGCAGAATTAAGTAAGTTGACTAACCGCTAGCGCTAATACATGTTACGATAGGACCTATAGTAACATGTATTTTTACCTGTATTCTAACCATATCAATTTCTTATTTTTATAAAGTTTATATAAAATATTAACTTCTGCTGCTTCTATGATTCAGCCCTTGTATTTTGATCAATAGATTCCCATACATTTTGTATTATCTCCCCTCATAGCCCATCAAACAGGATGATATCCCCTCATCAGTATGATCTCCCCACACAGCCCCTCTACACATTATGATGTCCTATCCCCAAAGCCTCACTGCAGTGTTATATTCCCACAAAGCCCCATTGCACAGAATTATGCCCCATACAACCTGCTTATGCAGTATTATGTCTTCACACAGCTCCTTTACAAAGCATTGTGTTCCCAAACAACCCCCTTACACAGTTTATGTCCCCACACAGCCCCCTTACACAGTATTATGTTCCCAGAGATCCCTTAAACAGTATTATGTCCCCAGACAGACCCATTACACAGTATTATGTCCCCACACTTCCCCCTTACACAGTATTATGTCCCCAGAGACTCCTTAAACAGTATTATGTCCCCACACAGCCCCAATACACCGTATTATGTCCCCACACAGCCCCCTTACACAGTATTATGTCCCCACACAGCCCCATTACACAGTATTATGTCCCCACACAGCTCCCTTACACAGTATTATGTCCCCAGAGTCCCCTTAAACAGTGTTATGTCCCCACACAGCCCCAATACACCGTATTATGTCCCCACACAGCCCCCTTACACAGTATTATGTCCCCACACAGCCCCATTACACAGTATTATGTCCCCACACAGCTCCCTTACACAGTATAATGTCCCCAGAGTCCCCTTAAACAGTGTTATGTCCCCACACAGTCCCATTACACAGTATTATGTCCCCACACAGCTCCCTTACACAGTATTATGTCCCCAGAGTCCCCTTAGAGAGTATTATGTCCCCACACAGACCCCTTACACAGTATTATGTTCCCAGAGTCTCCTTACACAGTATTATGTCCCCACACAGCCCCCTTACACAGTATTATGTCCCCACACAGCCCCATTAAACAGTATTATGTCCCCACACAGCCCCCTTACACAGTATTATGTCCCCAGAGTCTCCTTAAAGAGTATTATGTCCCCACACAGCCCCCTTACATAGTATTATGTCCCCAGAGTCCCCTTAGACAGTATTATGTCCCCACATAGCCCCATTACACAGTATTATGTCCCCACACAACCCCCTTACACAGTATTATGTCCCCAGAGTCCCCTTAGACAGTATTATGTCCCCACACAGACCCCTTACACAGTATTATGTTCCCAGAGTCTCCTTACAGAGTATTATGTCCCCACACAGCCCCCTTACACCGTATTAAGTTCCCAGAGTAACCTTACACAGTATTATGTCCCCAGAGTCCCCTTAGACAGTATTATGTCCTCACACAGCCCCCTTACACAGTATTATGTCCCCAGAGTCCCCTTACACAGTATTATGTCCCCAGAGTCCCCTTAGACAGTATTATGTCCCCACACAGCCCCATTACACAGTATTATGTCCCCAGAGTCCCCTTAGACAGTATTATGTCCCCACACAGATCCATTACAAAGTATTATGTTAAATCTTCCCCCACAGAATGATGTAAAAATGAATAAATAAACAAAACCTAGCCTAGCCTCATTCCCCTGCTGCTCCTGTCTTTGCTATGTACTGAGACACTCCTAGCGCGAAGTAGTGACATCATCGCGCCTGCTGCGTGATCAGGCGCACAGACTCAATGGTGGAAAGGGAAGCTGACGTCAGTGAGAAACACACATGTGAATGAGGCCTTATACGGGACAAGCAATTGTGTAGGAAAAACACTGCAGTTTGGGAAAGCCTAGCATAGTAGCTATTAACTCTAGCAGGAAAAACAGCTCCAGCAGTTGTTGTGCAGCACAATATATAAATAGATTTCCATTGGAGAAATAATTTTTTTCAGTATGTCTAAGGGGAAGAAAGCACACAAGCCACAGAGAGATTTTAGACAAACATGAGGCACTCACAAAGCGCACGTCCATTTACTAACATTGGTCCCTTGTTGAATCAAGCTTATCAGTGCTGGTTCTCTCTCTTGCTGATAACTAACAACTAATCATGATTTAAGCATTTCTTCATGCCTAGCAACCTGTTGAGCAGCTTGTTAATGTGACTATCAATCACCTCGAGATAAAATGAAGTTTGCACACAGAGCTAATTGTAAAAATAAATACTATTTGTAATAGGCAGTAAGGCAAATAACAGAATCCAGAGGTCAAAGTGTGAAGAGCTTGACAATGAAAAAAAGTGTTTGCGGGCACATGTCAATACATTGTGTCACATTCTATAGCATACCCTGCACTGTACTCTGCAATTACTAGGCATACATATATATATATATATATATATATATATATATATATATATATATATATGTATATATATATGTATATATATATATAGTACAGGGAACAAAGTGACAAGTAATGGTGAGTATGTACTCTATGTTACATGTACAGTATGTCTGTATGTATTGTATGAACGTATTGTATGAAATGTATGAATGTATTGTATTTTCTATGTATGTAGTATGTATTATGTATGTATGTAGTATGTATGTATGTAGTATGTACAGTACAGACCAAAAGTTTGGACACACCTTCTCATTTAAAGAATTTTCTGTGTTTTCATGACTATGAAAATTGTACATTCACAATGAAGGCATCTAAACTACGAATTAACACATGTGGAATTATATACTTAACAAAAAGGTGTGAAACAACTGAAAATATGTCTTATATTCTAGGTTCTTCAAAGTAGCCACCTTTTGCTTTGATGACTGCTTTGCACACTCTTGGCATTCTCTTGTTGAGCTTCAAGAGGTAGTCACCGGGAATGGTTTTCACTTCACAGGTGTGCCCTGTCAGGTTTAATAAGTGGGATTTCTTGCCTTATAAATGGGGTTGGGACCATCAGTTGTGTTGTGCAGAAGCCTGGTGGATACACAGCTGATAGTCCTACTGAATAGACTGTTAGAATTTGTATTATGGCAAGAAAAAAGCAGCAAAGTAAAGAAAAACGAGTGGCCATCATTACTTTAAGAAATGAAGGTCAGTCAGACCGAAAAATTGGGAAAACTTTGAAAGAGTCCCCAAGTGCAGTGGCAAAAACCATCAAGCGCTACAAAGAAACTGGCTCACATGAGGACCGCCCCAGCAAAGGAAGACCAAGAGTCACCTCTGCTTCTGAGGATAAGTGTATCCGATTCACCAGCCTCAGAAATCGCAGGGTAATAGCAGCTCAGATTAGAGACCAGGTCAATGCCACACAGAGTTCTAGCAGCAGACACATCTCTACAACAACTGTTAAGAGGAGACTTTGTGCAGCAGGCCTTCATGGTAAAATAGCTGCTAGGAAACCACTGCTAAGGACAGGCAACAAGCAGAAGAGACTTGTTTCGGCCAAAGAACAGAAGGAATGGATATTAGACCAGTGGAAATCTGTGCTTTGGTCTGATGAGTCCAAATTTGAGATCTTTGGTTCCAACCACCATGTCTTTGTGCAGCGCAGAAAAGGTGAACGGATGGACTCTACATGCCTGGTTCCCACCGGGAAGCATGGAGGAGGAGGTGTGATGGTGTGGGGGTGCTTTGCTGGTGACACTGTTGGGGATTTATTCAAAATTGAAGGCATACTGAACCAGCATGGCTACCACAGCATCTTGCAGTGGCATGCTATTCCATCCGGTTTGCGTTTAGTTGGACCATCATTTATTTTTCAACAGGACAATGAGCCCAAACACACCTCCAGGCTGTGTAAGGGCTATTTGACCAAGAAGGAGAGTGATGGGGTGCTACACCAGATGACCTGGCCTCCACAGTCACCAGACCTGAACCAAATCAAGATGGTTTGGGGTGAGCTGGACTGCAGAGTGAAGGCAAAAGGGCTAACAAGTGCTAAGCATCTCTGGGAACTCCTTCAAGATTGTTGGAAGACCATTCCCGGTGACTACCTCTTGAAGCTCATCAAAAGAATGCCAAGAGTGTGCAAAGCAGTCATCAAAGCAAAAGGTGGCTTCTTTGAAGAACCTAGAATATAAGACATAATTTCAGTTGTTTCACACTTTTTTTGTTAAGTATATAATTCCACATGTGTTAATTCATAGTTTTGATGCCTTTAGTGTGAATGTACAATTTTCATAGTCATGAAAATACAGAAAAATCTTTAAATAAGAAGGTGTGTCCAAACTTTTGGTCTGTACCGTATATATATATATATATATATATATATATATACCGTATATATATACTAGATATAAAGCGTCCACAGAGCCCTATTAAAATAGAAAGTTTTTGTCATGTAAAAAAGTCGTACCAAGAAGAAACATTTCAGATGTTCAGATGTTCTTCCACTTCTATCACCCATACTCTGTACAATTCAATTGTAGAGCAAATTGAAATCTACTGGGGTGGAAAAACAAAGATAAAGAACTAAAATAATATGGTTACATAAGTATGCACATCCTTAAACTAATACTTTTTATGTACCCCTTGAATTTATGACATCATTCAGGCTTTTTGGGAAGGAGTCTGTCAGCATAGCTTATCTAGAATTTGCAGTCTTTGCCCATTCTTACTTGCAGTAGATCTCCAAATCTGTCAGATTGCGAGGGCATCTCCTGTGTACAGCGCCCTCTTCAGGTCAACCCACAGACTTTCTATTGGATTGAGGTCTGGCCTCTGGCTGGGCATTTCAAAAACTTCAATCTAATTCTGGTGAAGCCATTCTTTTGTTAATTTGAAGGTATGCTTTAAGGTGAAATTCCTCTTTGTCTTCAGCTTTCTAGCAGAGGCCTGAAGGTTTTGTTGCAGAATTGACAAATATATGTAACAGTTCATAATTCCTTCCACTTTGACTAAAGCCCCCTTTCCAGCTACCGAAAAACAGCTCCAAAGCATTATTCTGCCTCCATCTGTTGTAGGTTTTGGCAAAAGATAGCCAGGCATGAAGATTTTTCTTTGTAAGAAAAGGCTTCCATCTTGCTACCCTACCAGTCATCTAGACCAATTTTCTTTTTGGCTTTTCATCAATTTTTGAGGAATGTCCATTTCTAGGTCACATCACTATTGCGCCAAATTTAAGTTCTTTCTTGATGACCGTCTTCACAGTATTTTATGGTATAGCTAATGCCTTAGAATTTTTTTTTACCTTTCTTCTGACTGATAACATTCAACAATGAGATCCCTTTGCTGTGTTGTAAGCTATTTATCAACAGTTTTGCTGTAAAAATGCAACTTTAAATAGGGTTAATCACAATTTCTATAAATGATGGCAGCCAGGTACTGAGTACTATTTAACACGAGATTAAATGTAATTGTCTAATTCTGAACACAACCACAATCTCAATTAAGAGGGTGTTCATACTTATGCAACCACATTATTTTAGTTTTGTTACTTTTATTTTTCCCTCTCAAAGTAATTTCGGGTTGCTATGTCTCCGTGTAATGCCATGTATTATTTTTGTATGCCCTCCATGTGCCATATTGCATTGGATGCTGATTTTTTGTCCTCCACGGATATTAATGGAAGTGGAAAAATCAAAATTGTTTGAAATTTATGTACTGGTACGATATGATAGGAACAGGTTCCAAACCTTGTAAAGGCTGAACGGAGGTGTATTGGCACATAAAATTGAGTACGGTCACAGAATTTTCTCTAACAAAACTAACCTAGTTAGGTTCGCCGAAATGCTGATAATGTGGATGGGTTTTAAACTAAATAATAGGGAACTTGATATATTACTGATAAATACAGAACACCATTTGCATCGAAGGGGAGCTGCTGTCATTTTTCAATATTTGTTCAGCTTTGGATCTGTTTTGTCTTGACTAATTTTCTCTCCCAAACTTGGTATCTTGTATAACTATTTGTTACTGGCTCCTTTCCTAGATTTAGCAACATCTGTGTCGGACAACTTAGTGCATGGCTGCTCACACTACTACTACTCATGTGTACCATCTTTTTTCCACTGATTTTTTTGGGGCATTGCAAATGCTAAATACAACATATGGGTAGGAGCTGTGGCATAAGAGCCTGAAGTGGTGCCAATCATAGATCTATATGGGAATTGCTGTATATGTCATTCTCTAGTATTCAGATATTGCTTCCTGTAAGGTTATTCTTCACTTACATGTTCTAAATCTACATTATGTAACAGTAGGAGCTTTAAAAATGCCTGGGCTTAACAGAGACAATCAGTATTTCACTATTTAATGATTAATTGATTGGCAGATCAAATATAACATGACGCTAAAGACAGAGGTCTGTGACTCAAGAATTATGACATGCAGAATTCATGTGGCGTCCTTAAATAGATTATTGCTCTGTCATATGGCAATTACTGAGTGCTAAAGCACGCACAAATGAGTCACACACAAATAACTAATTCATATCGTATCCCTGGAACGCATTATGATCTGACTATAATCGATGCACATATATATACGTATATATATATATATCTATATATATATATATATATTTAAAGAGAGAGTATATTTTTGCATACATACTACAAAGAATTGTAATCATGATTCGGCAGTGATGTTTTTAAGTCACTGATTTACACATTACTCCATACAAATGGCAGCATTGCAAGACCTATGGAAAGAAACATCATAGGCCGGGTGTCCATGATGCGGAAGTAGTGCGCACATACCTTTAGAGGTTGTACCAAGTTTGCAACTTATCACCTATCCGCTGATAAGTGTGTGATCATTTGGGCATTATTGTGCATTGTACCCAGGATGCCAATCACCTGATTTCGAGCAAAATCTACATTCCCTGGAAGAAAAGTTTTCACACATATTGGAGACGCTTACGCACATAGACCTATTCAAATCTATGGGTCTGCGCACATGTCAGTGTGTTCACCGCTGATAGAGGAAGAGGCTGCGGCACCGAAGACAGCTGTCCGGGAGAAGGAGCCGGACGCCAGGACCAGGTAAGTATCGCATATTCACCTGTCCACGTTCCAGCCGCCGGGCGTCGCTCCATCTTCCCGGCGTCGCTCCATCTTCCCGGCGTCTATCTGCGCTCTGACTGTTCAGGTCAGAGGGCGCGATGACGCATATAGTGTGCGTGCCGCCCTCTGCCTGATCAGTCAGAGCAGAGAGACGCCGGGACCGGACGCTGGGGAGCTGCAAGCAAGAGAGGTGAGTATGTGTTTTTTTTTTTGTTTTTTTTACTGCAGCAGCAGCAGCAGCAGCGACAATGGCAGAGCATCTATGGGGAAATATGAACGGTGCAGAGCACTATATGGGGCACAGCTATAGGGCAATAATGAACGGTGCAGGGCACTATATGGGGCACAGCTACAGGGCAATAATGAACGGTGCAGAGCACTATATGGGGCACAGCTATAGGGCAATAATGAACGGCGCAGAGCACTATATGGCACAGCTATGGGGAAATAATGAACGGTGCAGAGCACTATATGGGGCAATAATGAACAGTGCAGAGCACTATATGGCACAGCTATGGGGAAATAATTATCTATTTTTATTATTGAAATTCACCGGTAAATGCTGCATTTCCACCCTAGGCTTATACTCGAGTCAATAAGTTTTCCCAGTTTTTTGTGGCAAAATTAGGGGGGTCGGCTTATACTCGAGTATATACGGTAATTTTAGGTCAATATGTTCTGTGTTTATTTATAAAAAATATCAAAAATTTGAGAAAAATGTTAAAAAATTGGCAATTTTCAAAATTTTAATGATTATCCCTTTAATTCAGATGGTCATACCACAGCAAACCATTAAAGGGAACCTGTCACCTGAATTTGGTGGGTCCTTTTTTGGGTCATATGGGCGGTGTTTTGGGGTCTTTTATTCTTTTATTAACCCCTTTTTTTCCCGCTGGCAGCACTCTGGTCGCGAAATTGACTTGCCGTTGATTCGCTTTCCTCCCTAGTTAACGCGTGCGCAAAGCAATCTTGCCTTGCGCACGCGTGGTATGCTTTGCCCAACTGCGGGCAAAGCCGAAAACCATTAGTGCGCATGCGCAGTTGCACTATGTCCTGGAACACAGCAAAATACTTCCGGGACATAGTGCGCCGGCGCATGCGCACTAATGGTTTTTGGCTTTGCCCGCAGTTGGGCAAAGCATACTGCGCGTGCGCGAGGCAAGATTGCTTTGCGCACGCATTAACTAGGGAGGAAAGCGAATCAACGGCAAGTCAACTTCGCGACCAGCGTGCGCCCAGCGGGAAAAAAAGGGGTTAATAAAAGACCCGAAAACACCGCCCATATGACCCAAAAAAGGACCCGCCAAATTCAGGGGACAGGTTCACTTTAATAAATAACATTTCAGACCTGTCTGCTTTACATCAGCACCATTTGTAAAACATTATTGTATTTTGTTAGCATTTTAGGAGGTTTAAAAATGTAGCAGCAATTTTTTCATTTTTTCAAGGAAATTTACAACATTTATTTTTTTAGGGGACAATCCAGGTTGGAAGTGCCTTTAGGGGTCTCATATATTGGGAAACCCCCAAACGTGATACCATTTTAAAAACAGCACCCCCTGACATATTGAAAACTGCTGTCAGGTAGTTTATTAACCCTTCAGGTAATTTTCAGGAAATAATGCAAAGTGGCATGACAGAAATGAAAATGTGTATTTTTACCACCTAAATGCCTCTAACTTCTGAACAGATTACAACAGCTGGCCGACTCTAAGGCTATGTTCACACTTTGCGGATTTTGCTGCGGATCCGCAGCGGATTTGACCGCTGCGGATCCGCAGCAGTTTCCCATGAGTTTACAGAACAATGTAAACCTATGGGAAACAAAAAACGCAGTGCACATGCTGCGGAAAAAACCGTGCGGAAACGCTGCGGATTACATTCCGCAGCATGTCACTTCTTTTCTGCGGATTTTCACCTGCTCCAATAGAAAACTGCAGATGAAAATCCGCAGAAGAAACCGCAGTTAAAACCGCGATAAATCCGCAGTAAAAACCGCGACGGGTTTTCACTGCGGATTTTGTAATTCTGCTGCGGAAAAATCCGCAGTGGAATCTGCAAAGTGTGAACATAGCCTAAAAGGCCGCTATTTGGTCGTGAATTGCCATCGCAAACATCAGGACCACACAATCATGATCTGAGGGCACCAATTGGGATAAAGAGGAAGCCCCCACACTCTGTTAACCATTTATAATGATGTAGTCACTATTGATGGCAGCATCTAAGGGGTTAAACAGATATGGACGGTGCAAACACTGATCGTGGTTAATGCAGCAAGTTGTCAGCTATAGTGTACAGCCGACAGCAGCTGGATTGTCACCTGTATGGGGAGGCTATTCTCTTATGTCTCAGGTCAGTTAAAAGGCGTATTGGCTGTCATTAAGGCTAGTTTCACACTAGCGTTCCCCTGATGTGCGGCAGGCTGCAGACTTCCTCCGCGAAGCCCCGCCCCCGGCCGCACCTTCGCTCTTATCTCCGCCTACATCTGTATGTGGCCTGCATGCGACCTGCGTACCTATATTTAACATTAGGTACGCAGGTCGTGCGGCTGTATGCAGATGGTGCCGCATGCATTGTTTTGACGATGCGGAAAAAAAATGCTACACGGCTGCGTCTCCGCTGGCCGCCGCATCGTCAAAACGATGCATGCAGCACCATTCGCATACAGCCGCACAACCTGCGTACCTAATGTTAAATATAGGTACGCAGGTCGCATGCGGGGAGGTGCGGCCGGGGGCGGGGCTTCACGGAGGAAGTCCGCAGCCCGCTGCACATCAGGGGAACGCTAGTGTGGAACTGGCCTAAGGGGTTAAGAAACACTAAAAGAAATCAAGAACAAAAAATGTGGTAGTCAGTAATGGTTACTTTTTTTAACCAAGCATAGGGGAAAAATTATGGAATGACTCAATTCTGAGGAAAAAATTATCGAATCACCCTGTAAATTTTCATACCCAAAAATAACACCTGCATCATATTAGATCTGCTTCTAAAAAGGAGTGATCACACTTTGGAGAGCTGTTGCACCAAGTGGACTGACATGAGTCATGGCTCCAACATGAGAGATTTCAATTGAAACAAAGGAGAGGATTATCAAATTCTTTAAAGAGGGTAAATCATCACGCAATGTTGCAAAAGATGTTGGTTGTTCACAGTCAGCTGTGTCTAAAATTTGGACCAAATACAAACATGGGAAGGTTGTTAAAGGCAAACATACTGGTAGACCAAGGAAGACATCAAAGCGTCAAGACTGGAAACTTGAAGCAATATGTCTCTAAAACAGGAAATGCGCCACAAAACAAATGATGAACGAATGGATGGAAACTGGAGTCAAAGTCTGTGACGGAACTGTAAGAAACCGCCTAAAGGAAATATGATTTACATACCGAAAAGCTAAACAAAAGCCATCATTAACACCTAAACAGAAAAAACAAGGTTACAATGGGTTAAGGAAAAGCAATTGTGGACTGTGGATGACTGGATGAAAGTCATATTCGGTGATAAATCACAAATCTGCATTGGGCAAGGAACTTTTGTTTGATGCCATTCCAATGAGATTTATAAAGATGACTGCCTGGGAGAACATGCAAATTTCCACAGTCATTGATAATATGGAGCTGCATGTCAGGTAAAGGTACTGGGGAGATGGCTGTCATTACATCTTCAATAAATACACAAGTTTATGTTGATATTTTGGACAATTTTCTTATCCCATCAATTGGAAGGATGTTTGGGGACGATGAAATCATTTTTCAAGGTGATAATGCATCCTGCCATAGAGCAACAGCTGTGAAAACATTCCTTGAAAAGGTCAATGTCATGGCCTGCAAATAGTCCGGATCTCAATCCAATTGAAAATCTTTGGTGGAAGTTGAAGAAAATGGTCCATGACGAGGCTCCAACCTGCAAAGCTGATCTGGAAACAGCAATCAGAGAAAGTTGGAGCCAGATTGATGAAGAGTACTGTTTGACTCCATGCCTCAGAGACTGCAAGCTGTTATAAAAGCCAGAGGTGGTGCAACAAAATACTGGTGATGTGTTGGAGTATTTTTTTGCTTGCTTTTCATGATTCCATAATTTTTTCCTCATAATTGAGTGACTCCATACTTTTTACCCTATTCTTGGTTAAAAAAAAGTAACCATTACTGACTACCACATTTTTTGTTCTTGATTTCTTTTAGTGTTTCTTAAGGCCAGAAAGTTGCCATTTGAAATGACTTTAGTTTTGTGCCATGCCTGTGATCTGCTTTTTTTTCTACAAAATTAAACAACTGAATGAACATTCTCCAAGGCCGGTGATTCCATAATTTATGCCAGGGGTTGTAGTATAGGCGTATGAAGAAAAAGACCTATGCATAAAATGCGCACACCTCAGTAAAGGAAAAATATATACAAAATATATTTATTGACCACAAAAAGCACACAGTGAATAAAAACATTTCAAAGTCAAAAAATGTCAATACAGCAACCCTGGTACCAGTAAAGTCCATATGACTATATATATATAAGATACAATACAATACAAAGAAATATATTGTATAAATAACAAGGACTCAAGCCCCAGTATATGTATCAAATGAGAAGATTGTCCCCAATGCTGTGAATCACAAACAAATTGAGTGGGAATATACAGCTCAATAAATACATACAGTGTGAGAATCTACGTATCCAAAGTTGGGTGTCCCCAAAATTGGTAGACCGTAATATACAAAAAGACTCAACAAGGTGTAAGCCCTATAATGGTGCTACATAAGGCAATAGACCCCACAAGTAATGTAATGACCTGTGATATCATGTAAGGAATGAGGTCACAGTAAACCTAATAATGACATCAAAAGATATGATAGTCTAAGGTGAGGGGAAAAAAGGGGGGAATGCTAGATGGCAATAATGATTGAAAAATAGTCAGAGTTAAAGATGTAAAAGCTGAGATTCAGTGTCACACACAGCCACAGGTCGGTATTCTAGGTACATGCCCTCTGCCAGCCTTATGCAGCCTACTAGTAGGTTCTAACTTATATATCGATATTTGGACTTCTCCCCTATTTGACTTTTGGTGTATCTGCATTAGCATTAATAGTGGTACTGTTTACCTTGCCATATTTGGCTTGCACTCTGCACTTTATTGGTACTTTTTTATTACCACTTTGGCTGCAATACTAGGCATTTTTCATCCTGTATCTCTCTGTACCCACAGTATATCTATGAGCAATATTGCGTGTTATTACCTTATTGATTCTTGTCACTACTTGCCCAGTTAATTATACTATATCTGGATATATATCTCTCATATGCATTATGCATCACCCTATATCATGATGTATTTTCTTGATATACATATGTGTATTCCTGTGGCATATATATAAATTTATCTTATTTGCTCCACTGATTTATTATCACGCCTGTGTGTGGCACTAGTGTCGCCTTCTTGTTTATGTCATTGCATCATCTTATGTTGTTCTTATCTTGCATCATTTATGCATTTTAATATAATTTAATATAGTTCTTTAATAAAATATTCTATTTTGCTCAAGTGTCCATTTTTTTCTTGGATTTTTAAAGATGTAAAAGCTGAGATTCAGTGTCAGTCACCATATAGGGCAGTCAGTTGGTCAGATCAAGGCAGCAAAGAGCTCCATGTTAAATAGTCAGTCCTGGGACCAGGGAAGTGTGTGAACTGTAGCGTGAGAAAGTTTCTGAATATTTTCCCACGCTGCAGTTCTTGAGTTCATGCCGCCAGGGGGTGGAAGTTCGGTGACAGCACCGTAGCTCCGCTCCCTGCATTTCATTCATTCTCCAGTCTTTTACAGCCAGGAGCGGCCGCATTAGCAGCTCTTCCTGTTGTAAATGTATTTAACCCCTTGAGATGAATTACTGCATGGGACTTGACTGTACGGCGGACAGGTATGGGAAATTGTTGCTTTTTTTATTTTGCTTTTTTTTACAGAAGAACGAGGGCTTCGCTTGGATTGAGCGTACAATAAAGATGGTAAAACCTGTGTGATTCCTTCTTTAAAAGACTTTATTCTTAATGTGTGTGTATTTTTAACCCTTTCCTACTAATTGAATTAATAAAGGATAGATGTCTTATTGACACCTCTCCATTATTAACAAGGCTTAATGTCACCTTACAACAGCAAGGTGACATTAACCCCTTATTATCCCATATGCCAATGCCACAGGACAGTGGGAAAAGAGGCTAAGTGCCAGAATAGGCGCATCTTACAGATGTGCCTTTTCTGGGGTGGCTGGGGGCAGATGTTTTTAGCCAAGGGGGCAATAACCATGGTCCCTCTCTAGGCTATTAATATCTGCCCTCAGTCACTGGCTTTCCCTTTCTGGTGGAGAAAATTGGGCGGGAGCGCACGCCAATTTTTTCCATGAATTAACCCTTTAATTTAACACATACAGCTCCAAAATTTTACACACAAACACTTCTAACATTATTAGTGAGGGATGTATAAAAATCTAACGGATATGAAATGGATTACTGCCTGTAAACCATGTCTCATATCCTGTTGGGTTCGGTAAGGATTTAGCAAAAGCTGACAATTGAATTACCAGCTTTTCTGCTACCTAGCTCTGTATGAAAAAAAAATAAAATAAAATATATATATATATATATATATATATATATACTATATATATGTTTTCACAAATATTTGTGCCCATGAATCCATTATATGTCCATTTTGCAAGCCAGAGAGAAAATCTAGCATACGGATGTCACACGGATATTTTTTGGAGAAAAAAAAATAAAAAAAATTGCATCCCCGCACTGCACACGGATCACTGTCCATGAAAAACGGACCGATTTTTTATACATTATGTGTGACTCCAGCCTTAGGGACAGATTCTGATATGCTAACAAATCACTAGCAATGCAAGTAGGGTATTTGATATCCAATGGATGAATATTCCAATGGCAGATATAACAAAGATAACACAGCATGGTCATGAAACCTCAGTCAGACATCAATTTTTCACATGTATTCTATCTTTATGTTTCATAGACAGAACACATACTGTACCAATTATAGTCTACGGGGTTGTTCAAATGTCCATGCTTTTTATGTAGGTCTGTCCATTTTTTATCAGAGTCATGGATCCAGAATTTGCCAAAGGGTCCGTGAAAAGCAAACTGAGAGTCCATTTATGACTGTTTTATCTGTGTGCTGTGGTATGAGAAACTTGGAAAGGTTTTATTTTTTTGCATATGAGAAATACCTAATGGAACATGGATGGTAAAAACAAATCTGATCACACTGATGGAAATCTGACTGCTTTTTTCCATATACGAAAAAAATAGATGTCTAAATGAGGCCTTACTCTGTGAAAACACACACTACCTATGTAAAAGTATGGTGTAAGATTTGTCCACTGAGAGAATGAGACCAATACGACTGGATGACGGACAAGTTAACAGATGGGCGATTTAGATATTGCATCTACTTAGTAAGGATTAGAAGTTAATATGACTTTGTGGACATAGAGGACACATCACAAATGGGAGAACAAAAGCGACAGAATTACCACATTATGGCTCCAGAATTAATACGGTGCTCTGTATTTATAAGGGTTTTCCACCTTATGTAATTGTTATTATTTTTATTATTTATTGTTATAGCGCCATTTATTCCATGGCGCTTTACATGTGAGGAGGGGTATACATAATAAAAACAAGTACAATAATCTTGAACAATACAAGTCATAACTGGTACAGGAGGAGAGAGGATCCTGCCCGCGAAGGCTCACGGTCTACAAGGGATGGGTGAGAATACACCCTGTGGTCGGCGTTCAAAGCAACCCTGCATTTCTGCTACATACAGTAGAGGTGATCTGTGCATCACTTCTATGTAGCAGAGGCGATCGAGTTGTGCATGCTTCTAGCCTCCCATGGAGGCTATTGAAGCATTGCAAAATTAAAAAAAAAAAAAAAGTGATTAAAAATATAAAAAAAATAAAAAAATATATAAAAGTTCAAATCACCCCCCTTTCGCCCAATCAAAATAAAACAATAAAAAAAAAAAAATCAAACATACACATATTTGGTATCGCCGCATTCAGAATTGCCCGATCAATAAAAACAAAGGATTAACCTGACCGCTAAATGGCATAGCGAGAAAAAAAAATCAAAAAGCCAAAATTAAGTTTTTTTGGTCGCCGCGACATTGCATTAAAATGCAATAACGGGCGATCAAAAGAAAGTATCTACACCAAAACGGTATCATTAAAAACGCCAGCTCGGCACGCAAAAAATAAGCCCTCACCTGACCCCAGATCACGAAAATTGGAGACGCTACGGGTATCGGAAAATCGTGCAATTTTTTTTTTTTAAGCAAACTTTGGAATTTTTTTTCACCACTTAGATAAAAAATAACCTAGTCATGTTAGGTGTCTATGAACTTGTAATGATCTGGAGAATCATAATGGCAGGTTAGTTTTAGCATTTGGTGAACCTAGCAAAAAAGCCAAACAAAAAACAAGTGTGAGATTGCACTTTTTTGCAATTTCATCACACTTGGAATTTTTTTCCTGTTTTCTGTTACACGGCATGGTAAAACCAATGGTATCTTTCAAAAGTACATCTCGTCCCGCAAAAAATAAGCCCTCACATGGCCATATTGACAGAAAAATAAAAAAGTTATGGCTCTGGGAAGGAGGGGAGCAAAAAACGAAAATGAAAAAGCGGAAAAAGCTCCGGGGGTGAAGGGGTGAAATAAAATGTTCTTGTGCTGAGATAATCTTATAAATGTGCTGTACTGTGTAATGGCTGTGTCTGACTGTGCGTGGTCTGGCCATTCCACATCTACTGGGCATCTATTTTTTTAATCTCTGCACATTAGCACTACAGATGGTCAGAGATAGTGTATGTAAACATGAGAAGATGACTTCCTCAGGTCAGTACAATTACAGTGATGCCAGAGTTTGAAGGTCTTATCATAATTTACACACCAAGAACACAAATTTACAAACACACAAAAAAAAAAAAAAAATATGATTTGTTATGGCTCCACCATATTCTGAGCTATATAATTTTTGGAATTTTTCTCCGCTGAACGAGCTGCATGGGGGGGGGGGGGGGGGGTTGTTTTCTGCAGGATGAGTTGACGTTTCTATTCATAACCTTTTTGAATTGCTTCTGTTTTTTTTTTTTTTTTGGGGGGGGGGGGTGGCAGAGTGAACAAAAATCAGCAATTCATAAATGGTTTTCAATATTTCTTTTTCATGTTATTCACCTTGAGGTAAAAGTGATCAGGTCAGTATGATCGCAGCTGTACATAATTATATAAGGGGTTTTTATTTATTTTTTTTACGCACCAAAATAAAAAAAAAAATTAAATCTGTTTTTCCCATTATCATGTTCTGATAGCTGTAACTTTTTTTTTTTTTTTTTTTATAAATGTAGACCGAGATACTTAAGATGTTTCTTTTTATGCAGGAGAAGATGACATTTTAATAATATTGTGACATTTTTAAATCAGTTTTTACTCAATATTGTGTATGTCTCAGTATGATGAAAATAGCAAATATTGGTACCGCTTTCCCCATGCTGATTCTGAGGGCAGAGACAGACGATCGTATAACTAGTGTGAGGATCGCAGCACAATCCTCGTACTGTCTGCTGTATTTCTGTGTAGCTGTGAAGCTCTGCTCAGGACATCATGCTGCCATGACCAGGTCAGGAGAGGTACCGGGCCAATGCGTGCAGTGTGATGTGATCCTTGCACGAGTTATTCAGCTGTCTGCGCCCTTAGTCGAATATCCTGCAATGCAGAAGCATTGCAGAGTATTTGACCGGTCAGACACAGGTCTAATACCTTGTCTCAGGTCCCATGCATTGTAGAACCTTATAGAACACTGTAGCTGGGTGACCCCGCTGCTGTTATTCAGCCTGGGATAACCATGGAGAACATTGGATTTCCCCAATACCGATGGAGCAAAGATAGATGCTACTGTTGCTATTGACAGCAGAATCAGAGGGGCCATTAAATATAGCCAACACCCGCTAATGGTTTAGCTGGCTTTGGTTGTGAGCCGCCACAATTATTTACGCTGTATACAGCCCTGGCAAAAATTAAGAGACCACCACATCAAATCCCTGTCATGGGCAGCCCAATCTCCAGACCTGAACCCCATTGAAAACCTCTGGAATGAAATCAAGAGGATGATGGATAGTCACAAGCCATCAAACAAAGAAGAACTGCTTACATTTTTTGCGCCAGGAGCCGTGTGAAAGACTGGTGGAAAAAATGCCAAGACGCATGAAAGCGGTGATTAAAAATCATCGTTATTCCACAAAATATTGATTTCGGAACTCCTCCGGAGTTAAAACATTAGTATTGTTGTTTCTAAATGATTATGAACTTTTCTTTGCATTATTTGAGGTTAGAAAGCACTGGGTTTTTTTTTTGTTTTTTTATTTTGCATTTTTTTTTCTGACAAAATGGTCAAAGAAATTTATTGCTTGGAAATTCGGAGACATGTTGTCAGAAGTTTATAGAATAAAGGAACAATTTACATTTTACTCAAAAATATACCTATAATAGAGAAAAAAAATCAGACAAACTGAACAATTTGCTGTGGTCTCTTAACTTTTGCCAGAGCTGTATGTATGACGGTTTATGGGAATGCAGTACAAGCCGGTTTGTTTAATACTTCCCGATTTTGAGCTTGGAGAAAACTTTATTCTTAAAATGTGAGGATTACGAGTTGTTGTTACCTGTGGATTTTCAGAATCTAACTCAGCACTATTAGGAAAATCTCCACACAACTTCTGTTGTGGGTACACTGAGCTGACAAGTTGCAGATTTTACACATACACACACACACGTCAGTTTATGCTACATTTGAAAAAAAAAAAACAAAAAAAAAAAAAAAACACCCCCCTCGCACAAAAACCTCATGGGAAATCATGATTTTAGTATGAATAAGTACATAATGAAATATATTTTAGGCACTTCAGTTTATTATTGACAATGCATATAAAAAAGGAACAGTTTTCATTTTTTATGGAAACAGACATTTTGTCCCTTTGTTTTAACTGCAGATATAAAAATACAGGGCAATAAAGCAACAACAATGTGCACATCTTTTGTATAAACAATCAAAGTGTTGTACAAAATTATTTACATTTGTAATGTATTTACAGGTTTTAAAAGTACAATTAAAGGCCTACAATAATGTTAATTTAATCAAAGTAGCTAAAATACAAATAAAAAAAGAAAAAAAAAAAAAAACACCAATATGAACCAAAAAAAAAAAATAATAAAAATAAATAGAAAAGAAAATACAGCAATTTTTTTTTTTTTTTAAGAGTAAAACCCTTTTCCGTTCCTGGTTATTTTTCTTCTTGAACAGTTCTTTGTCTGCACAAGAATTTCTGCGGCACAAAAACCTTCATCCAATCTATTTTAGTATTACATCTATTACTTACGATACTGCAAAATATAGGTAAGTAAACTGCATAGTAACTTTTATAAATTACCGTGTCCATTAACAAACGCTGAAATACACATTTACGACCTACATAATGAATGCTGAATATTTCTGCTTTAGTGTTGTGGCTTTTTAAAATACATATGTAGATAAGGAAACCCCCTGAGGGAGCGTTCACACTATCAGTATTTTACATCAGTATGTGTAAAGGTACCGTCACACTTAGCGACGCTGCAGCGATACCGACAACGATCCGGATCGCTGCAGCGTCGCTGTTTGGTCGCTGGAGAGCTGTCACACAGACCGCTCTCCAGCGACCAACGATCCCGAGGTCCCCGGTAACCAGGGTAAACATCGGGTAACTAAGCGCAGGGCCGCGCTTAGTAACCCGATGTTTACCCTGGTTACCATCGTAAAAAAACAAACAGTACATACTTACATTCAGCTGTCTGTCCCTTGCCGTCTGTTTGCTGCACTGACTGCTGGCCGTAAAGTGAAAGCAGAGCACAGCCACAGCGGTGAGTCACCGCTGTGTGACTCACCGCTGTGCTGTGCTTTCACTTTCACTTTGCGGCCAGCAGTCAGTGCAGGAAACAGACGGCAAGGGACAGACAGCTGAATGTAAGTATGTACTGTTTGTTTTTTTACGATGGTAACCAGGGTAAACATCGGGTTACTAAGCGCGGCCCTGCGCTTAGTTACCCGATGTTTACCCTGGTTACCAGTGAAGACATCGCTGAATCGGTGTCACACACACCGATTCAGCGATGTCTACGGGGAGTCCAGCGACGAAATAAAGTTCTGGACTTTCTTCCCCGACCAGCGACAGCACAGCAGGGGCCTGATCGCTGCTGCCTGTCACACTGGACGATATCGCTAGCGAGGATGCTGCAACGTCACGGATCGCTAGCGATATCGTCTAGTGTGACGGTACCTTAAGCCAACCAGGAGTGGAACAGTCAGAGGAAAGTATAATAGAAACATATGCACCGCTTCTGTATTTATCACCCACTCCTGGTTTTTTTTTATATTAAAAAAAAAAAAAAATACTGATGTCAAATATTGACCAAACACTGAACGTGTGCGTTCTCCTTTAGAAGCCGGATGGCTATTAAATCATTAATGTATTTAACTGATAAAATATCTACGTATTGGGGGACTTTACAGACTGGAGCAACATCCACGTTTCCACGAGACCTGCAATGTTTAGTGTTAGCTTATTAAACTATGTACAGACTCAAATAAAAATTAAACCTTTTTTGAACATACATATGTATAAATAAAATTAGTTTCAAGATATCAGTGCAGATTTTTTTTTTTTTTTAAGGCTATGAAATATTTGGGCAATAGCTTTTTGTATAAAAAAAAAAATTTAAATGGTCAATGGAGGCCTATATTGATATGCTACATAGACCTGTAGATTGGGTGGAGGAAAAAAAAAAAAAAAAAAAAAAAAAAACGACAAGACAAAAAAAAAAAAAACCTGCTGTTGCATACTCAAGTATCAGGTTTTTTTATTTTTCTATATTATGGCTTGTCCTTTGCGTGCAGTCATCTGTGACCTCATATCATTTACTAAACACTGTAACAGTAAAGACAGTGCTTTGGTCAAAACATTGCTGAACAATCTTAACAGCATGGTGTTGAGATGTAAATATCATGTATTGAGATGAAACCTGACAACTGCTATATATCGGGGGAGCGGAATAGTAGAAATGTTGTATCAAACATTCGAGGGGGGTGGACAGGGGACACAAACATGCTGTAGCCCATTAGAAAACACAAAGTTAGGTTTTCTTACACTCTCCTTCTCCATCTCCCCCATAGACCAGTCCATATTAGAACAGAGATGAAATCGGATTTGTAGTAACCACTTTGTTATTAGGAAGTTACTGCTGTTTGAAATATATTTCGGATATGAGGCAGTAGGGGAAAAACAAACAAAAAAAGAACAGAACTTTGCATAGTAAAGAACAGCCAGATTAATTCTGATGTCTTTTCATATGAAGAGCCAAGTGGTCAGAACGGGAGAAACTGCGGTTGCAAACTGCACACTGAAAAGGTTTCGCCCCTGTGTGTTTCCTGTAGTGACGCGTCAGTTCGTCGGAGCGAGCGAATCTCCAGTCGCAGCCTTCCCATGTACATTTGTATGGCTTCTCTCCTGCAAAACACAATTATGGAATAACTTTAGAAATACGAATTTTAAATATATAAGAAAAACTAATAGAGCATTTTCAGAATTACAGGAGAGAATGCAATAAACAAAAAAAAAAAAAAACAACCAAACAAACAAACAAAACACACACAACATGAACCTCATACAAATTTACCACAGTTTGCATTGTGCTTATCTCAAGAAAATCAGAATGTCATCAAAAATGGCAGAGAAAGCACTGATTAATATCATCCCTGGGGTACAAGAGATGAGAATAATCTGCTTACAGGTGGGTGTTCTGGGCATACTCCATGGCATGACACAGTACAGACTCAAGTAGCTGTCATACAAAATGACAACATCCAAAAGTCCCTCTCCGCTGGGAATGTCCTACTAGCAGTTCTCAGACCTATTTGTGTGTGCAGATGAGCACGTTAATTATAGATGAGATGACCACAACCATAATGCCATCACTCAAGACAATGTGCTCAGCTGCTATTCTGACTGCCTCTAAGTGTATTAAATCCTGCGCAGTCATTACCCAACTATTTCTACGTTGCTGTGCAGATAATAAGTTGGTTGCCATACAGCTAACAGCTTTATTCAGTGGCGAATTGGCAGGCCAATTCTGGTTTGTGGCTTGTACAAAAAAAAAAAAAAAACACTACGGAAATCTATATTTAAAGTATTAGCTGTGGGTTTTTGATACAGAATAAAGATTCAGTGAAATCCAAAGTGCATTGTGAAAAAAAAAAATTGTATGTATGTATGTATGTATGTATGTATGTATGTATGTATGTATGTATGTATGTATGTATGTATGTACGTACGTACACTGAAATCCTATTCACATGATGGTGACCCGACTGGTCTTTTCTGATACTATCTGGATGTAGAAAAATTTAAGATGAGCCCCCCTAATCTGACCAGAATTATCAGGCCTTCTGACGTGCATGTTTTGTAGACCATTTTATCTTCATCTTCTCGGGACACTTTCAAAAGCAATAATTTGCCATGTAAAGTAAGCATCTGCCTTCTAAACAATTCAGTCCTGCTGGTTGATAAATATTGTGCTCTGACTACAATGTCATTATCTGAACGGTTGATATTATTGCGTTACGATTTCGTTTCCGGACATAGTGATTGCAGCCCGTAAAACCATATTTTTAGCTTTTGATGTGTTTGCAATATCCATGTAAGACAACTGATTGTAAGAACATTTCTCCTACCCATGGGTTGTTTGAGACTCGTTACTGCTTTGGAAAGTTTTTGTTTTCTACATGATCTAAAAAATTATTAAATTCTGACAGCAGAAAAGGAGAGGAAAAAAAAGACTATATAATTACATCTATCTGTCCTGTTTATTCTGCAATATACTAGGGTAATACACTGAATAGGTATATACATTGTAATGCCACCGAGTACATTAGAAACAAAACATTTGAAAAAAAAAAAAAAAGTGACCTTGTTGAATAGAGTTCAATATAACTCATTGTAGGTCTGTTCACATTGACAAATTGGCGGGACTAATCAACTGCTGATCAGTAAAGATTTACCAATCTGCAGTAGTTTAATAGCTCGTTTACATGGGCAGATCACATTAAACTAGGCTCACTTAGCAACCACTCAATGCGCATAGGCAGGCATTGCTCGACAGTCGGATTGTTTTCACACAGGACGAAGCACTGCGGAGAGCGATGATCTTTTGTACAGCACAAAAGATAGTTTCACCCAACGAATGAGTGTTCAACAGTAGCCTGTTTACACTGAAATATTGAGAAACAAGCTATACTTGGAAAGCTCACATTAATCTTTCAGTGGAAATGCACCATAACCCTGACTTTTTTTTTTTTTTAAATCCTTTTAGCTGAAAGATTGTTGGGTTTGAGGCCAGAAGACTCCCACAGATGGCTAACCTGCCCTTCCCCCGAGCATGTCATGCTCGTGAGACAGGAGTGCGCACAGAGAGGAGTATGGATGTCCTTACTAGTGTATCCATACACCATTCTTCGCACATGCTCAGGTAAGAGCCGTCTTCCGATCTCTTGAGCAGGACATACTCCAAAGGGTTTTTCTGAGCAATCGTGAAGTTCTAAGGACCCAGAACCCAACTTGCATCTAAAGTACATAAAAACCCTCATCAAAAAGGTTTACTCCTTAAGGGTCAAATTGAAGCCCAACTAAGGTCCTATCAGAAAGGTCAAGTATGTCTTATTTCACTCACTCAAGAGAAGGTGCAGAGACGATGGAGAACTTTATTTCTCTATTGTCTGTGTTGGACTGCAGTCGGTTGACATCCGCGTGCAGTCCGATTTTTTTACACGCACCCATAGACTTTTATAGATGCGCATGACCCGACTTGCTGAGCCTCTTGCTGCGATTTCCCCCCCCCCCCCCCCCCCCCCCATGTCAAAACATGAGGAAGGGGGGGGAGGGGGGAGAGTGGCAAAGAAAAAAACAAAAACAAAAAAAAAAAAAAACGCTGATCAGCAGTACAACATTGGTCAGTTATCCGATGAAACATCCCATAAAACCCATCCAAGTTGTACGAGTTAACTTCTGAACTCTATAAATGTGGATGATCAGGATCAGTAGGGATGATGAGCACTCGGTAAGTCACGCCGGTGCCCTAATTTACCATTTAACAATAATCAGACTTATACAATTGAACATGATGACGATACCTGGATGACTCATCTGCATTATTCAACCTGTAAATGCAAGCAAGTCTAAAAAAGAACTAATCTTAAGAAAAAAAACAAAATACAAGGATGAGGTGTTATTCGATTACAAAGAGCTAATCCTCAATTCACACAATGTTCAGCGGAGATTTGACTCCATTCCAATAGATTCTAAGGCTCCCCCTCCCCCGAAACGTCTCGAGTGTTAAATCAAAAATACTATTCTTCAAAGACTAATGTGTTTAAGTTCAGTTACTGGAACATGACGACTGAATCAAAACAGCTATTTTACTGTGCAGCAAAACGCAGCTACTCCTCCACTTCAGAGAGCTTCTATGGCATTTGTTAAAATGTCAGCACTGTTCAAGTAAAACATCATGGAGGAAACTGGTACCAACTTCCAGCCAAATAGCACACTCCAGTCGTTTCTTTCTAAGCCAGGAATATCAAGCATAACTGCCAGAAAACAGGCCTATACTTTATGTATTCCTGCGCTGCAGAGGCAGGCGCAATTACCTTACCCAATATACATGGGATTTCTCCAGCTTATAGAGATTATGTCACAAAATATTCTTAAAGCGCAAATGCAAAAAATACATAAACCATAAGAGCCAGAACCCCAGCACTATAAGCGACTGCAGGTCCACAGAACCAAGTCTGGCTGTCAAAACCCAAGAACACCATCAAGGTGGAGTCAGTCGGAGTTTGCCTCCATCTTATGACAATTAATCCTGCATGGCCTTCACAGCTTCGTTACAAGAGCCAGCCATGACACTAGTTTGAACAAAGTTGTAATTGTAATTCTTTGGTAACTACACACTAACATTATGTCATGCGGTTTAGGATCTATCATAATACTAATAATCATGTATCCTGTCGGTGGTGAGCTCAACTATAGGTTTTATTTTTAAGCTTTGCGGCTTATCATTTACCTAGATGCATGGTCATTGTAAACCATGGTTGGGTATGACAACTCAAATTTTACCCCTTCATATGGGAAGGAACTGGCATCCAGAACGTCAAGCAGGACTTTGTTTAGTAACCCTACTCTATCCTTATGATTGGATTGTGCAAAGAAAAGCAAAAATGAAAGTGAAGTGCCCCAATTCTTTCGCCTGTCAGGTGGTGGCATGACATCAGTTTTAAACCTGCTAGAAGAAACCCACAATGCGTAGAAAGTTTGAAAGCCAAGTCCAAACTCATTTTAGTGAAGTCTAGAGAAAATCCTGAATAACTAATAAAAGTCCTATGTGAAGGTCTCCATTGCTATATTTTTCCTCCCTCTACATTACATGGCATAAATAATTCTAATGCCAACCCTGAATCAATAAAACATAAACTGCTCCTAATTATATTTGCAACATGAGAGGGCATCACCTGGGAAACTTGGATATTGCTAATCCCCAGCACTGTCACATTAAAAAAAAAAAAGACGTGAATTTGCAATAAGGGTGAAGGCCGTGTTTTGCCACAGGAAAGAGACTCCATCGGGGCGTCTCCTATGAAATGGGATTTAGGTGCAACCCCCCCCACAATGGGGCCATTGACATTACTGAGGGAGTAATACCATTAATTACATATCCAAATACCTCCACGCAGGAAGGATGAGCAGAGAGGAACTGATTGTAGAATGTGGTTGACTTTCAAAAATCAAGCAAATGGCCAAGTAAATGGCTTATTGCCCCCAAGTCTTAGCATTGCTAAAACATGACTACACTGCTTACTAGACAGGATGAAAAGTAATATTTAGCAGCACTTGGTGTTCTGTACACACCCTAAATAGGAGGACTTCAATGAAGTACAAATGCTCTAGAAACCACCAAAATAGCAACTCTTAATATACAGAACTAATTACTGCTGCTGAAGGTTGATTTGCACTTTAATTGCAATTACCTGGATGAACTGAATTAAATACAGGCTTTTGGAGTGAGTCCACTCAGAAAAATTGCTTTAAAAGACTCTTCATTTCTATTTTAAAAACATTTTTATGTTCAGACTTGTGATTGGTCCCCCCTCCTTCTCTTCAAGCATTTATATAAAAAAACAAAAAAAAAAAAACAAAACCCACATTTCCAAAGAATCTCTAAACAATTAAAGGTTTCCTCAAGCCTTCTCTAATAAAAAAAAATAAAGTTACAGACACCAAATCATTTAGTGTAGAAGGGGGTGCCATTTTTTATACTATATTTATGAGTTCTGTGAACAAAGCAAAAATTTGAGCAAAAATTTGCTACTTTCTGCTCGTCTCATTTTTTAAAGGGGACGAGGAACATAGGTGAAGTTTAGCCGATAGGGACCTCTTGAGGACCAACAGATTTACTATAATCTACACCAGAAATTAAATTGAAGTCCAAACTGATGCTGCAAATTTTCGTGCATCTTGAGACTAGTCCTAATTGTTGCGTTTTTTTCTTTATGGAAATGGCCAGCGTGAAGAGCTTCTATAATTATGTCGTTTTAAGCGGCTATGTTGCAAACTTATTTTGCAATGCACAAAATGTTCCTGAGAAGCTAGGATCTGCCAAGAAACTGCCCAGCTTAGTCTTCAGCTAAGACCAAAGACTCCACAGAAGATGGAATCTCCCAGCAAACGAGAGTATTAGAGCTTGTCTGTGTTTGTTCTGAAACAAAATCTATTAGGAGGTATTCAGAGTGATTGAAAGGACCAGCAAGCTTGAATAAATAATAAGAAAAGACGGAGGGGCTTTTTGATACAAAAGAAATTCTGAAAGTGTTTTGACTCCTTCCACCAGACAAACTTTGCTCTGGGCTTTTTATTTTATTTAAGATGACAGATTGTAAAAGGGAGGTTATCATTCACAGGTGATTTAAAGCCATTGTCATGAAACGAAGATTAGGAGGAAAATGCAGTTTGAATAGTCAGCGATTACTATGGAACAAGTTTGGCCAGATAAACAGGACCCTGAATACCCCAAGGCCATTTAAGGCATATTAAACAAAGCTTTGTTAAATTGCATTGCATGGTACTATCTTATTAATTTAAGATTTGCTTTGAAGGCAACTTAAGTTTAATAATAGTGTTTTAAAGATTAAAAAAAAGATAAAAAAAAGGGTTTCTGGTTAAAGAAAAAAAAAGTAAAGACCTTGTCAAATGTAGAGTGCTCCTGGCCTGAAATGGGCTGGCCGCATTTGTAAGGTACAGAAAAACAAACAGTGAAGAATTAGTGCTTTTAACCATTGTGTCCTCCATACAAACATCGCTTGATTAATGAAACCTAAACTTGTTAAAGTTAATTAGAAGAGACGTTAGGAAGTGTACAAGTTCCATAAATAATTCAATGTTAGCATAGTATATCAATTGCTTTTTCTTCACAGCTTCGCTTGACACTAAAAGAAAGGTCACGTTGAGATGCTTGAGTCAACCCGAGGTAGACATACAATGAAGAAATTTGTTACAAATACAGAAATATCTAAAAAAAAAAAAAACTAACGCACACAATAGTACTGCTGACATTTCTTGTAGTGAGAGGCTTGAAAAAGATTCCATCAAGCAAATAAGTTCTTGCCAGAAATGTGGAAAGACAGAAGAATGGGTCTTGGCTAATCCCATAAATTAGCCATGATCTCTGCTGCGCCAAGGTTAGAAGATAAAGCAATGACTCAATATCTGTGTGGGACACTGTATAGCAATATGTTTAAGCTGGGATTATGAAAACACATATTGCTTAGAACAGTTTTGTTTAGCATGGTAACAGTCTGCCAAACAGACCTTTGTTCTACTTTTATTTTTTTTACAGTGGCTGTTAGAGATAACTGCTTCAATTATCAAAGCTAGGATTTCCATAGAAACCTCCAGCATTCAGATACCTCCTTTACTCACAAAAAACAAATATCAATGAAAAAGAAACGGCTAAAAACAAAAGCCAGTGTCCATAGCAATTTGGAAATTAGTTTTATCTAACCGAATTATTTTGTATAATAGCTGTAGTCAAGTGAATGAGAAAGAGTTCTACCACCTAACAACGGCAGACAGGCCTCCCGAACGTGGGCCAAGATAAGACCGTGTACACAATTATTCTACGAAATGGTGTGAGCGTGTATAACAGCTGTAATAAATACATACAAGTAGAGTCGAGCAAAAAGATTTACAGGACCCTGGTTGAGTGACCAGATCAGTAGTCTTTGGCCACCAGACCTCGAGTTCTGTAAACCTGACTCTTTGTGCCAGCAACCCTGGCACTTGATGTGCATCACGCCAAGTTCACTAATTGGAAGAGGCATAGGGGGATGTCAACAGGAAGATGGAGCTTAGCAGGGCATGGTCCTCTGAAAATTTTTGCTTAACTTTAATTTGAAAGTGTATATATATCATGCTACCATTTATTCTGTTACAACTTACACCAGTTTGGTGATCAGGCTTTACATTTTTAATTTTTTTCTTTTTAAATATCAGAAGTTTCACTGTCTAGGAATAGAGAGAATTTTGTACTCCTTTCCAAAATCAACTTAATTCTTAGGATAGTGCGAACTGTAAAAAAAAAAATCTGCAATGCTGATCACCAAACTAGCACATATTGTAATTGCGTGGGTGACAAGCAACTCAAAGGATAGGGGATAGTGGCAGAATTCCAAGTGATCAGGCGTCTAAAAGACCCCCCCCCATACATATTAGACTAAGGTGAATTTAGTCGCGGTATGTGCCAGTATCAGACGCGGTATCCCCCGCTCGTCTCGGGGGGGGGGGGGGGGGGTGGCGGTGGGGGGAGGAATATCGCGTCTGATACTGGCACATACCGCGACTAAATTCACCAGTTGATCTGGTTCCGTGCTTATGGTCCTTACAGGCGCTGCCTACTGTGTGCCCAGAGACACAAATGTCTTTTTGTTTCCGCAAATTTCACTAATAGTACGTAACTGATGAAGGTCCTGTTTTGTTTTAAACCGAAACGTTTTGAGTACTACATTAAAATATCTCACCTGAGCATTAAGTTGAGTGCAAGGTTTATTACTTTATTTACTACAGGGTGTGGGAACCTACCTTTTGCACCACTACTAATAGTGCACGCTTTTCTATCATTTACGCTGCATGCCCAATTTCAGACTGCCAATTGCATGGATCTCCTGGAGACAAGCTGCTGGCTGACGTGCTAACTGGCAGCTTCCTAAGGCTATATTCACACTTTGCGGATTTTGCTGCGGATCCGCAGCGGATTTGACCGCTGCGGATCCGCAGCAGTTTCCCATGAGTTTTCATTACAATGTAAACCTATGGGAAACAAAAAACGCTGTGCACATGCTGCAGAAAAATCCGCGTGGAAACGCTGCGGATTACATTCCGCAGCATGTCACTTCTTTTCTGCGGATTTTCACCTGCTCCAATAGAAAACTGCAGATGAAAATCCGCAGAAGAAAACGCAGTAAAAACCGCGATAAATCCGCAGTAAAAACCGCGATGGGTTTTCACTGCGGATTTTGGAATTCTGCTGCGGAAAAATCCGCAGTGGAATCTGCAAAGTGTGAACATAGCCTTATAGTGAACAAAGGAGCACTCAGCTGAACCAGCTTTACTGTGTATGGGAGAGTCGACTGAGATCACTGTCAACTTAATCATCACCGAGAGCATCGACAGGCTGAGAGCGATATTATGTATATGGCCAGCTGAAGACCCCTCCTCCATCCACCGATGAGAACAAGGATATGGAATAAGTTGTCACCACACATGTGCATCACTGATCTGTGTATTGTAAACGGGAGTGACATAATAAAGTACAACATTTTGTATATATATATATATATATATATTTTTTTTTTTTCTCCTCTCTCTCCTGGGAGGATAAAACATTTTTGCTTATGCAAAAGCCCCTTTAGTGGTAAATCAAAAATTTGCCAATGAATTGAATCCTGTAGAAAAAGATTATTTTATGTATTGAAAAGACGAACTGAACAAAGCACCTGACAATTTTGCCATGATCGAGTGACATAGTGAAAAACCATACTAAACACACAAACTTCAAAAAAAAAGGAAGGTTTCTATGAATAATATTTACTCAACCATTAAATTGAACAATGTCTGCACATACCAGTATGTGTTCTCAGGTGAGCTTTTAAATGGGAAGACTTTGTATACACTTTTGTGCACCCTGCAATAGAAAAACAAAACAAAGAGGAGAAGATTTAATACAAAATTCTCTCACAATGCTTATAGTTCTGTATTAAAAGAAAGAAAAAAAGTTATACAGAAACCAGACTTCCAAGTAGATTTCCCTTTACAGTTTACTGGTAGACAATGCAGAATGTGAGCTCCAGTTATTATATAGAAATGTATCATATATTAGGGAACATTCCTTTAGTGCCGCAAATAAAGAAAAAAAAAAAAAAAAAAAAGGAAAACTTCATTAGCACAACAGATGTACCTTGTCAGCCGTCATGTATATTTATTCGTATTGGCTGACTTATTTTATCAGAGATATTCCTAGCCACACATATTCATCTGCATTCTTACATTCTAAAAATACCTGGGGAGATTCCAGAAAGTGCAGCAAAGTTTATCGTTACTTAGCCATTGCCAAAGAGAAACACTGAACTGCTACATGAAAACATGACTACATTCATTCCCTCAGTGACCTCTATCACAGGAGCCATTATCGTACGTATATTCATGGTGAAAGCGTTGTGTCCCATCCCAATTTCCTATACATCAACAATTACAGTATATTCACCATTTCTTCCCACATGTCAGTACGTGTGTCCTAAATGTATCATGGAAGACGGAAAATAGAGATCCCATTTATAAACCAGTGAAATGGACATATTTGTATTCTTCAAGGAAGCGGAAGCTCGGAAACGGATTTCTGCTGTAGAGTTACCCAAGGGCACTCATGTGGGCGAGGAACATTATACAGTATCCTGACAGCTGCAGCTCACAGTTGGATCACTAGGAGGCACCAGGCTTGAAGAAGGTTGTTCAGAATTAGATTTTTTTTTCCCCCAGAAAAAGCGCCACTTTTGGGCATGGCCTGTGTCCAGTATTGCACCACATTTGAAAACAAGCGAAGTCAGCTCAGCTGTAATAAACAGTGGTGGCTCATACACAAGAGTGGTGGCATCTCTAGAAAGTTAGAATCCTGGATAATGCCTTTAAGACCAACTCAGCGCATAATATGTAAAATATACTATTACAGCCTCTTAAAAATTGTTTATACAGGGCTAAATAAGTGGGTTTAACTACTGCCTGCCTAGTACAGATTGAGATGCCCGCCACATATGGTCGCTTAGGTCATCCCAGTGATCCTTTTAGGTCATAGCAGAAAAGGATCACAAGACACCTCCAGAATCACTAGAGATAATGGAAGTGAAGGTCCAGCTTCCTTTTCATTATACTAGTACAGTGTTGTGTTATAGAGATGTTCGTCCTTAGGAACTTATAGGGGAGAATAGAATGGTGCATCACAGAAGCAAAATACAATGGCACACAACGAAATATTATAGGCCCTAAAGTCTACACTGCTTGACGTACAACGCTTTGTGGGTGTCTAGAATCTTGGCCTTTCATTGAAAGCCATTTCTTTACAGGCTAGGCCATTAGTGAACTCATACATTACAGACAAGGCGGTTCATGTCATCACGAAAGCCAATTATGCATTATATGCTTGTACTACATAACCTCAATAATCAGGATTGTACAAGTATGGGTAGTGGAACAGGTCACTAACACAACCATAGCAATAAAGATTCGAGGTTATATCTCACCATCCACAATCAATATACACTTCTATACAAGCAGAGGTTCACATGGAGGGCATCTCAAGAGCTCAGGAACTGTAAACTTTTGTCTTGTACATTTTGTAGATTGAACATTGAAGTGTAGATCACACAGATCTAACAAGCTGTAATACCTGGAGTAATGCCTCAGATGTGTACTAAAAGGTCTCCACAATGACAGGCAACCCCCGCACTACCACCCAAAAATTCCACTTCTCCAGGCTGGATCCACAAATTAGTTTGTGAAATGGGTGCAGTTATTTTTATGACTAGATCACAAGCCCATTACAAGGAATGTGCTTTTTCACATGTGTTTTTTTTAACAGACTGATTGTCTGAAAAACAAAAACACTAAACGCACACGGATGTCACCTATGTGCTGCCCGAATATTAACCGTTAATGGGAAGGAGCTTGTTTAATTTCCGCTCCATATGCAAAAACAGGATTGGAGAAACTAGACACACACTGATCCAGCATACTGAAAAAAAAACCCTGATTTTTTAGGATGTGTGAAATCATCTTTAGAGAAAAGCCATCTGCCAAGCAGGCAGTTTCCCAATGACACTTTCCTGGTATTTTCTGTGTTGTAAAAACACCAAGATTCTAGGTTCAGATATAGATCTAAATTCACATTTATTTCAATAAAATAAATAATTCCTGCAAATGAAATCTGTTACATTGAAGTGGTCAGTGGCAAGAAGTGGCAGCACTCCCCAGTGAAGTGCTAAGGCTACGGTCACATCAGTATTTGTAGGCCAAGACCAGGACTGGGTGAGAAATACAGATGTGGTGACGTGTTTCTATTATACGTTTCCTCACCTGGTTTTGGCTTACAAATACTAAGGTAAAAAACTGACCAAATACCGATAGTGTGACCTAAGCCTAATCTGTATGCTCGGTCTTACCAGGATAATCGCAATAGTGAATTCTTCTCTTCTCCAAGTCTGGGTTGTTTCTGCGGTTGTACCGGACTGACTGGACTGGTGCAGACACCATCGATACTGTTGCAGGTATGCTGGTATTGTGAATGACCATCTTGGAAGCAATTGTGGCCGCATATGAAGGTGGTGGGTTTAAACTATGAAGGAGTTCTGCTTGTCGGTCAGGGCTACCAGGTTCTGAGCTGGGTGGTGATGGGGGAAAGTACGTGGCCTCCTGCTGTGACATGAACTGGCCATGCATATTATATGAACACTGGTGAATGCCCTGAAATTGCTTCATTGTGGTCTGTGACACGGGGGAGGGGAGCGTATTGAATCCTGATAATTCTGGAGACAATGAAGCATTGCTAATAGGGTCCATTACCCCGGTCTGGCTTGTGGAGTTCAAGTCCATATCTGATGAACTTAGAAGCTGATATAACTGACCATGCTGGGGGTTGACCGGAATCTGGATTTCTGGAGAAGGCAGCTCCTGTTTGATGTAAATGTTATTCAGATCTGTATTCTGGTGAGAACTGAAGATGCTGGTAAACTCTGGAAGAGGCTGTGAGGCCGTAACGTCTGTCTGCTGGTTGAACACTGTAACAGGCTCGGTCTTGATCTGGGTGACTGTAGGCCTTTGAGACTTGTATAGGTTTGTTCGCAGGTGAGTGATGTCTGGAAGGAAGACGTTCATGTTGATACTGTAAGGCAGTCCATCACCGTCATTACTGAAAAACTGGTCAATGCCCGACGCACTCTCTCTTCGGTATTTCTTTTGATCTTGCATGATGTGTGCTGCAGTTTGATTGGGCACAAGGTACTTCTCCATTTCACATCTAGTCTGTTAAAGAGAAATAAAGACATTAAAGTATCGCAATTTAATTCCCATATGCATATATTACACAGGAGAACAGAAGACATGATGCGTGCTCATATTCACGCCAACACTTAATGTCCTGCTGAGATTTCCATTGGAAATTAATAATCTTGTAATCTGAACAAGCAATTTCTGCAGATGCGGCACTCATGTGTAATCCTCAGCCAGATCCATATCAAGCAGATCTTACAATTACAAGTGCTGCATTGTAGGCCGGGGGCGGCTGCAGGCTGATATTACCAGTACAGTCATCAGCAAAACATTTATCATGTACTCTTCAATGGACAAATGCTACATTCCCCCTTGCACTGTAAAATCTCTAGTCATTCCTAATCCCCTTAGCATTCCCCCAATATGAATCAGCTGACAAACGGAAAACAAGTGCAATAATTCACTGGAAATTAGCTTGTGCAAACAGTCGGCCAAGTCACTTCCCACAGGCCCACCTAATGTGCAATGGTCCTGCAGACTGGGGTTTCACAGCCTTATATTGAGCCAATGCCCACAGGTAACATTAACAGAAACACACTCCTAGATCATTACAGATTTTAATACATCTTTGCCAAGAGACCACCTTTGTCGAGAATCCCACCCCTTATCCAGATCATAGTTCATTTCCACCGTACTAACCATCTTTGAGAAGACCATCCCCTCCAAGAACGCAACAATGCAATGTTGGGTGGTCGCTATAAAGGTTTCACTGTACCAACAGGTCGGTCTCCTTTTAGAGTCATATTACAGACTAGGCTACAAGGTAGAAGAGTGTAATACACCTGACCTGTAGTTTATAGACAGTGAGAACGTGTCCCAAGCCAAAAATCTATGACGACTTAACATTCACTAGTCTGATAAAATAAGGCCATGTCATAACCTACTAAATAGAGCCCAAGAAGAGCCCACCGCCCAGTCTGTGGTTAGCCCTGGCCGATTTTAGCTCGCCCAGCTGCTGTGAGCATGTGGATCAGTCCCCAGTGTATGTCGGATTTATGAGGTGTAGTGTGTGGGGGCGAGAGGCAGACAGTTGTTCTGCCCCTAGTATCCATACAGCAAGTGCCCCCATGGTTCAGATGGTGACGTTCCCTGTGGGCGACTCTGCACCACAGAAGTCCACTAAATATCTCCAAGCATGTGATGCATCATAGAAAAGGCATATTATATAGTATGAGAAAGATTCAACTAAGGAACAGATTGGGTGCTAATCGATGTTTATCAACGCGCCCACATGGTGCCAGTCACCCCGCTGCATAGCCCTGTGCTCCTCACTGCTGGGTAGGAACGGTTACTATAACCCTTAGGCACAGCTTGTACGGTCATACAGGATAAAAGACATGAAAATGCTAAATATCCACATAGAATTAATAAGTGCCACACTGCTAATGGTGGGTCACAGCGATGCTGCCAGAGACCGCACAGGTAGTGCAGGCAAAACAAGAGGCACCGGCAGCACTAACATGCAAGGAGTACATAAGTCAGATACATGCAGAGCAGGCAGTACATGGAGTGCAGGTATTACCTTTACAGACAGGCACCTCAGGCAGAACATGGAGTACACAGATTGCGTAAAAACAGGACAGGCAAGCACAGGCAGTACATGGAGCTCAGACACAAAGTACAGGTACTGTGTATGGACAGGACAGGTAGCACAGGTACTGCATATACAAAAGGGTCAGGTAGGCAGGAGACACAGGCATTGCACATACACAAAACAGGTAGCACAATCAGTACAAGGATTGCTATACACAAGTAGATGGCACAAGTAGGCAGGCTGCACATGAAGAAAAGGTAAAGCATATACACAGGACAGATAGGCAGGCAGCACAAGCATTGCATATAGAGAATACAGGTAGGCACAGGCATGGCATGAAGCACATGCACTCCATATACACAGGACAGGTGGCACAGGCAGTACATGAAGCACATGCACTCCATATACGCAGGACAGGTGGCACAGGCACTACATGAAGCCCATGCACTCCATATACGCAGGACAGGTCAGGAGGCACAGGCAGTACATGAAGCCCATGCACTCCATATACGCAGGACAGGTCAGGTGGCACAGGCAGTACATGAAGCCCATGCACTACATATACGCAGGACAGGTCAGGTGGCACAGGCAGTACATGAAGCACATGCACTCCATATACACAGGACAGGTGGCACAGGCAGTACATGAAGCACATGCACTCCATATACACAGGACAGGTCAGGTGGCACAGGCAATACATGAAGCCCATGCACTCCATATACGCAGGACAGGTCAGGTGGCACTGGCAGTACATGAAGCACATGCACTCCATATACACAGGACAGGTCAGGTGGCACAGGCAGTACATGAAGCCCATGCACTCCATATACACAGGACAGGTCAGGTGGCACAGGCAGTACATGAAGCCCATGCACTCCATATACACAGGACAGGACAGGTGGCACAGGCAGTACATGAAGCCCATGCACTCCATATACACAGGACAGGTGGCACAGGCAGTACATGAAGCACATGCACTCCATATACACAGGACAGGTCAGGTGGCACAGGCAGTACATGAAGCCCATGCACTCCATATACACAGGACAGGACAGGTGGCACAGGCAGTACATGAAGCACATGCACTCCATATACACAGGACAGGTGGCACAGGCAGTACATGAAGCACATGCACTCCATATACACAGGACAGGTCAGGTGGCACAGGCAGTACATGAAGCCCATGCACTCCATATACGCAGGACAGGACAGGTGGCACAGGCAGTACATGAAGCACATGCACTCCATATACACAGGACAGGTGGCACAGGCAGTACATGAAGCACATGCACTCCATATACACAGGACAGGTCAGGTGGCACAGGCAGTACATGAAGCCCATGAACTCCATATACGCAGGACAGGACAGGTGGCACAGGCAGTACATGAAGCCCATGCACTCCATATACACAGGACAGGTTGGCAGGCTGCACAGGCTGGGAACCAGGCAGTGCACGGTACAGGGCAGAAGGTGGGCAGGCTTCGTTACCTACCTGCACCATGTCATCAGGTAATAGTCTGGGGCTCTTCATCTCTTCAGCAAATGCCGCTCCCCCAGCAGAGTGGTCTCCTCTGTTATGCAGCTGCCCCCCATTCCCAAGCACAGGTTTTAGCTGGGTGAAGACAGGTTCGTCCAGACGTCCCAGCCGGGCACTCATGGTCAGCACCGTGGTGGCCATACCGTCAGCTAAGTCCAGAAGCGCAGCGGATGAGCAGCCCGGGCTCTGGAGAAGAGCGGAGCGATCCCGTACCCTGCACACAGGACGGAGCGCGGGGCAGGACACGGCAGGAGAAGCTACCTGCTGCAGGGTGTGGACGCCACTTTATTATGGGGCTGGACAGCGGGACTGCTCCGAGCTTCATAGGGGCCAATGCGCTGTGCGGGGCGGGGCTGCAGTGTGTGGGTGTGCGGCCAGGGGGCGGCAGAGACTCCTCCTCTCATCCGCGCTACAGCGGTTTGTGCGGCGGGACTCGTCGTGTGATCGAGTCTAACATCTGTGCTGCTGTAAGACAGCTCCAAGGACTCACTGCCCTGCGCCATGTACAGCGCTACTGCGCTGCAGTGTTATATCCGGCGTATACAGTGTGATACTCACTTCCCTGCGCCATGTACAGCGCTACTGCCCTGCAGTGTTATATCCGGCGTATACAGTGTGATACTCACTGCCCTGCGCCATGTACAGCGCTACTGCGCTGCAGTGTTATATCCGGCGTATACAGTGTGATACTCACTGCCCTGCGCCATGTACAGCGCTACTGCCCTGCAGTGTTATATCCGGCGTATACAGTGTGATACTCACTGCCCTGCGCCATGTACAGCGCTACTGCTCTGCAGTGTTATATCCGGCGTATACAGTGTGATACTCACTGCCCTGCGCCATGTACAGCGCTACTGCCCTGCAGTGTTATATCCGGCGTATACAGTGTGATACTCACTGCCCTGCGCCATGTACAGCGCTACTGCGCTGCAGTGTTATATCCGGCGTATACAGTGTGATACTCACTTCCCTGCGCCATGTACAGCGCTACTGCCCTGCAGTGTTATATCCGGCGTATACAGTGTGATACTCACTGCCCTGCGCCATGTACAGCGCTACTGCGCTGCAGTGTTATATCCGGCGTATACAGTGTGATACTCACTGCCCTGCGCCATGTACAGCGCTACTGCTCTGCAGTGTTATATCCGGCGTATACAGTGTGATACTCACTGCCCTGCGCCATGTACAGCGCTACTGCTCTGCAGTGTTATATCCGGCGTATACAGTGTGATACTCACTGCCCTGCGCCATGTACAGCGCTACTGCCCTGCAGTGTTATATCCGGCGTATACAGTGTGATACTCACTGCCCTGCGCCATGTACAGCGCTACTGCTCTGCAGTGTTATATCCGGCGTATACAGTGTGATACTCACTGCCCTGCGCCATGTACAGCGCTACTGCTCTGCAGTGTTATATCCGGCGTATACAGTGTGATACTCACTGCCCTGCGCCATGTATAGCGCTACTGCCCTGCAGTGTTATATCCGGCGTATACAGTGTGATAATCACTGCCCTGCGCCATGTACAGCGCTACTGCTCTGCAGTGTTATATCCGGCGTATACAGTGTGATACTCACTGCCCTGCGCCATGTAGAGCGCTACTGCCCTGCAGTGTTATATCCGGCGTATACAGTGTGATACTCACTGCCCTGCGCCATATACAGCGCTACTGCTTTGCAGTGTTATATCCGGCGTATACAGTGTGATACTCACTGCCCTGCGCCATGTAGAGCGCTACTGCCCTGCAGTGTTATGTCCGGCGTATACAGTGTGATACTGCCCTGCGCCATGTACAGCTCTACTGCTCTGCAGTGTTATATCCGGCGTATACAGTGTGATACTCACTGCCCTGCGCCATGTACAGCGCTACTGCTCTGCAGTGTTATATCCGGCGTATACAGTGTGATACTCACTGCCCTGCGCCATATACAGCGCTACTGCCCTGCAGTGTTATATCCGGCGTATACAGTGTGATAATCACTGCCCTGTGCCATGTACAGCGCTACTGCCCTGCAGTGTTATATCCGGCGTATACAGTGTGATACTCACTGCCCTGCGCCATATACAGCGCTACTGCCCTGCAGTGTTATATCCGGCGTATACAGTGTGATAATCACTGCCCTGTGCCATGTACAGCGCTACTGCCCTGCAGTGTTATATCCGGCATATACAGTGTGATACTCACTGCCCTGCGCCATGTACAGCGCTACTGCCCTGCAGTGTTATATCCGGCGTATACAGTGTGATACTCACTGCCCTGCGCCATGTACAGCGCTACTGCCCTGCAGTGTTATATCCGGCGTATACAGTGTGATACTTACTGCCCTGTGCCATATACAGCGCTACTGCTCTGCAGTGTTATATCCGGCGTATACAGTGTGATACTCACTGCCCTGCGCCATGTACAGCGCTACTGCTCTGCAGTGTTATATCCGGCGTATACAGTGTGATACTCACTGCCCTGCGCCATGTACAGCGCTACTGCCCTGCAGTGTTATATCCGGCGTATACAGTGTGATACTCACAGCCCTGCGCCATGTACAGCGCTACTGCTCTGCAGTGTTATATCCGGCGTATACAGTGTGATACTCACTGCCCTGCGCCATGTACAGCGCTACTGCTCTGCAGTGTTATATCCGGCGTATACAGTGTGATACACACTGCCCTGCGCCATGTACAGCGCTACTGCGCTGCAGTGTTATATCCGGCGTATACAGTGTGATACACACTGCCCTGCGCCATGTACAGCGCTACTGCGCTGCAGTGTTATATCCGGCGTATACAGTGTGATACACACTGCCCTGCGCCATGTACAGCGCTACTGCGCTGCAGTGTTATATCCGGCGTATACAGTGTGATACTCACTTCCCTGCGCCATGTACAGCGCTACTGCCCTGCAGTGTTATATCCGGCGTATACAGTGTGATACTCACTGCCCTGCGCCATGTACAGCGCTACTGCCCTGCAGTGTTATATCCGGCGTATACAGTGTGATACTCACTGCCCTGCGCCATGTACAGCGCTACTGCTCTGTAGTGTTATATCCGGCGTATACAGTGTGATACTCACTGCCCTGCGCCATGTACAGCGCTACTGCCCTGCAGTGTTATATCCGGCGTATACAGTGTGATACTCACTGCCCTGCGCCATGTATAGCGCTACTGCCCTGCAGTGTTATATCCGGCGTATACAGTGTGATAATCACTGCCCTGCGCCATGTACAGCGCTACTGCCCTGCAGTGTTATATCCGGCGTATACAGTGTGATACTCACTGCCCTGCGCCATATACAGCGCTACTGCTTTGCAGTGTTATATCCGGCGTATACAGTGTGATACTCACTGCCCTGCGCCATGTAGAGCGCTACTGCCCTGCAGTGTTATGTCCGGCGTATACAGTGTGATACTGCCCTGCGCCATGTACAGCTCTACTGCTCTGCAGTGTTATATCCGGCGTATACAGTGTGATACTCACTGCCCTGCGCCATATACAGCGCTACTGCCCTGCAGTGTTATATCCGGCGTATACAGTGTGATAATCACTGCCCTGTGCCATGTACAGCGCTACTGCCCTGCAGTGTTATATCCGGCGTATACAGTGTGATACTCACTGCCCTGCGCCATATACAGCGCTACTGCCCTGCAGTGTTATATCCGGCGTATACAGTGTGATAATCACTGCCCTGTGCCATGTACAGCGCTACTGCCCTGCAGTGTTATATCCGGCATATACAGTGTGATACTCACTGCCCTGCGCCATGTACAGCGCTACTGCCCTGCAGTGTTATATCCGGCGTATACAGTGTGATACTCACTGCCCTGCGCCATGTACAGCGCTACTGCCCTGCAGTGTTATATCCGGCGTATACAGTGTGATACTTACTGCCCTGTGCCATATACAGCGCTACTGCTCTGCAGTGTTATATCCGGCGTATACAGTGTGATACTCACTGCCCTGCGCCATGTACAGCGCTACTGCTCTGCAGTGTTATATCCGGCGTATACAGTGTGATACTCACTGCCCTGCGCCATGTACAGCGCTACTGCCCTGCAGTGTTATATCCGGCGTATACAGTGTGATACTCACTGCCCTGCGCCATGTACAGCGCTACTGCTCTGCAGTGTTATATCCGGCGTATACAGTGTGATACTCACTGCCCTGCGCCATGTACAGCGCTACTGCCCTGCAGTGTTATATCCGGCGTATACAGTGTGATACTCACTGCCCTGCGCCATATACAGCGCTACTGCCCTGCAGTGTTATATCCGGCGTATACAGTGTGATACTTACTGCCCTGTGCCATATACAGCGCTACTGCTCTGCAGTGTTATATCCGACATATACAGTGTGATACACACTGCCCTGCGCCATGTACAGCGCTACTGCCCTGCAGTGTTATATCCGGCGTATACAGTGTGATACTCACTGCCCTGCGCCATATACAGCGCTACTGCTCTGCAGTGTTATATCCGGCGTATACAGTGTGATACTCACAGCCCTGCGCCATGTACAGCGCTACTGCTCTGCAGTGTTATATCCGGCGTATACAGTGTGATACTCACTGCCCTGCGCCATATACAGCACTACTGCTCTGCAGTGTTATATCCGGCGTATACAGTGTGATACACACTGCCCTGCGCCATGTACAGCGCTACTGCTCTGCAGTGTTATATCCGGCGTATACAGTGTGATACTCACTGCCCTGCGCCATATACAGCGCTACTGCTCTGCAGTGTTATATCCGGCGTATACAGTGTGATACTCACAGCCCTGCGCCATGTACAGCGCTACTGCTCTGCAGTGTTATATCCGGCGTATACAGTGTGATACTCACTGCCCTGCGCCATATACAGCACTACTGCTCTGCAGTGTTATATCCGGCGTATACAGTGTGATACACACTGCCCTGCGCCATGTACAGCGCTACTGCTCTGCAGTGTTATATCCGGCGTATACAGTGTGATACTCACTGCCCTGCGCCATATACAGCGCTACTGCTCTGCAGTGTTATATCCGGCGTATACAGTGTGATACTCACAGCCCTGCGCCATGTACAGCGCTACTGCCCTGCAGTGTTATATCCGGCGTATACAGTGTGATACACACTGCCCTGCGCCATGTACAGCGCTACTGCCCTGCAGTGTTATATCCGGCGTATACAGTGTGATACACACTGCCCTGCGCCATGTACAGCGCTACTGCCCTGCAGTGTTATATCCGGCGTATACAGTGTGATACACACTGCCCTGCGCCATGTACAGCGCTACTGCCCTGCAGTGTTATATCCGGCGTATACAGTGTGATACTCACTGCCCTGCGCCATATACAGCGCTACTGCTCTGCAGTGTTATATCCGGCGTATACAGTGTGATACTCACAGCCCTGCGCCATGTACAGCGCTACTGCTCTGCAGTGTTATATCCGGCGTATACAGTGTGATACTCACTGCCCTGCGCCATGTACAGCGCTACTGCTCTGCAGTGTTATATCCGGCGTATACAGTGTGATACTCACAGCCCTGCGCCATGTACAGCGCTACTGCCCTGCAGTGTTATATCCGGCGTATACAGTGTGATACTCACAGCCCTGCGCCATGTACAGCGCTACTGCTCTGCAGTGTTATATCCGGCGTATACAGTGTGATACTCACTGCCCTGCGCCATGTACAGCGCTACTGCCCTGCAGTGTTATATCCGGCGTATACAGTGTGATACTCACTGCCCTGCGCCATGTACAGCGCTACTGCTCTGCAGTGTTATATCCGGCGTATACAGTGTGATACTCACTGCCCTGCGCCATGTACAGCGCTACTGCTCTGCAGTGTTATATCCGGCGTATACAGTGTGATACTCACTGCCCTGCGCCATGTACAGCGCTACTGCTCTGCAGTGTTATATCCGGCGTATACAGTGTGATACTCACAGCCCTGCGCCATGTACAGCGCTACTGCTCTGCAGTGTTATATCCGGCGTATACAGTGTGATACTCACTGCCCTGCGCCATGTACAGCGCTACTGCCCTGCAGTGTTATATCCGGCGTATACAGTGTGATACTCACAGCCCTGCGCCATGTACAGCGCTACTGCTCTGCAGTGTTATATCCGGCGTATACAGTGTGATACTCACTGCCCTGCGCCATGTACCGCGCTACTGCTCTGCAGTGTTATATCCGGCGTATACAGTGTGATACTCACTGCCCTGCGCCATGTACAGCGCTACTGCTCTGCAGTGTTATATCCGGCGTATACAGTGTTATACTCACTGCCCTGTGCCATGTACAGCGCTACTGCTCTGCAGTGTTATTTCCGGCGTATACAGTGTGATACTCACTGCTCTGCGCCATATACAGCGCTACTGCTCTGCAGTGTTATATCCGGCGTATACAGTGTGATACTCACAGCCCTGCGCCATGTACAGCGCTACTGCTCTGCAGTGTTATATCCGGCGTATACAGTGTGATACTCACTGCCCTGCGCCATGTACAGCGCTACTGCCCTGCAGTGTTATATCCGTCGTATACAGTGTGATACTCACTGCGCCATGTACAGCGCTACTGCTCTGCAGTGTTATATCCGGCGTATACAGTGTGATACTCACTGCCCTGCGCCATGTACAGCGCTACTGCCCTGCAATGTTATATCCGGCGTATACAGTGTGATACTCACTGCGCCATGTACAGCGCTACTGCTCTGCAGTGTTATATCCGGCGTATACAGTGTGATACACACTGCCCTGCGCCATGTACAGCGCTACTGCTCTGCAGTGTTATATCCGGCGTATACAGTGTGATACTCACTGCCCTGCGCCATATACAGCGCTACTGCCCTGCAGTGTTATATCCGGCGTATACAGTGTGATACTCACTGCCCTGCGCCATGTACAGCGCTACTGCCCTGCAGTGTTATATCCGGCGTATACAGTGTGATACTTACTGCCCTGTGCCATATACAGCGCTACTGCCCTGCAGTGTTATATCCGGCGTATACAGTGTGATAGTTACTGCCCTGTGCCATATACAGCGCTACTGCTCTGCAGTGTTATATCCGGCATATACAATGTGATACTCACTGCCCTGCGCCATGTACAGCGCTACTGCCCTGCAGTGTTATATCCGGCGTATACAGTGTGATACTCACTGCCCTGCGCCATGTACAGCGCTACTGCTCTGCAGTGTTATATCCGGCATATACAGTGTGATACTCACTGCCCTGCGCCATGTACAGCGCTACTGCCCTGCAGTGTTATATCCGGCGTATACAGTGTGATACTCACTGCCCTGCGCCATGTACAGCGCTACTGCTCTGCAGTGTTATATCCGGCATATACAGTGTGATACTCACTGCCCTGCGCCATGTACAGCGCTACTGCCCTGCAGTGTTATATCCGGCGTATACAGTGTGATACTTACTGCCCTGTGCCATATACAGCGCTACTGCTCTGCAGTGTTATATCCGACGTATACAGTGTGATACTCACAGCCCTGCGCCATGTACAGCGCTACTGCCCTGCAGTGTTATATCCGGCGTATACAGTGTGATACTTACTGCCCTGTGCCATATACAGCGCTACTGCTCTGCAGTGTTATATCCGGCATATACAATGTGATACTCACTGCCCTGCGCCATGTACAGCGCTACTGCCCTGCAGTGTTATATCCGGCGTATACAGTGTGATACTCACTGCCCTGCGCCATGTACAGCGCTACTGCCCTGCAGTGTTATATCCGGCGTATACAGTGTGATACTTACTGCCCTGTGCCATATACAGCGCTACTGCTCTGCAGTGTTATATCCGGCGTATACAGTGTGATACTCACTGCCCTGCGCCATATACAGCGCTACTGCCCTGCAGTGTTATATCCGGCGTATACAGTGTGATACTCACTGCCCTGCGCCATATACAGCGCTACTGCCCTGCAGTGTTATATCCGGCGTATACAGTGTGATACTCACTGCCCTGCGCCATATACAGCGCTACTGCCCTGCAGTGTTATATCCGGCGTATACAGTGTGATACTCACAGCCCTGCGCCATGTACAGCGCTACTGCTCTGCAGTGTTATATCCGGCGTATACAGTGTGATACTCACTGCCCTGCGCCATGTACAGCGCTACTGCCCTGCAGTGTTATATCCGGCGTATACAGTGTGATACTCACAGCCCTGCGCCATGTACAGCGCTACTGCTCTGCAGTGTTATATCCGGCGTATACAGTGTGATACTCACAGCCCTGCGCCATGTACAGCGCTACTGCTCTGCAGTGTTATATCCGGCGTATACAGTGTGATACTCACTGCCCTGCGCCATGTACAGCGCTACTGCCCTGCAGTGTTATATCCGGCGTATACAGTGTGATACTCACTGCCCTGCGCCATGTACAGCGCTACTGCTCTGCAGTGTTATATCCGGCGTATACAGTGTGATACTCACTGCCCTGCGCCATATACAGCGCTACTGCTCTGCAGTGTTATATCCGGCGTATACAGTGTGATACTCACTGCCCTGCGCCATGTACAGCGCTACTGCCCTGCAGTGTTATATCCTGCGTATACAGTGTGATGCTCACTGCCCTGCGCCATATACAGCGCTACTGCTCTGCAGTGTTATATCCGGCGTATACAGTGTGATACTCACTGCCCTGCGCCATGTACAGCGCTACTGCCCTGCAGTGTTATATCCGGCGTATACAGTGTGATACTCACAGCCCTGCGCCATGTACAGCGCTACTGCTCTGCAGTGTTATATCCGACGTATACAGTGTGATACACACTGCCCTGCGCCATGTACAGCGCTACTGCTCTGCAGTGTTATATCCGGCGTATACAGTGTGATACTCACTGCCCTGCGCCTTATACAGCACTACTGCTCTGCAGTGTTATATCCGGCGTATACAGTGTGATACTCACTGCCCTGCGCCATGTACAGCGCTACTGCCCTGCAGTGTTATATCCGGCGTATACAGTGTGATACTCACTGCCCTGCGCCATGTACAGCGCTACTGCTCTGCAGTGTTATATCCGGCGTATACAGTGTGATACTCACTGCCCTGCGCCATGTACAGCGCTACTGCTCTGCAGTGTTATATCCGGCGTATACAGTGTGATACTCACTGCCCTGCGCCATGTACAGCGCTACTGCCCTGCAGTGTTATATCCGGCGTATACAGTGTGATACTCACTGCCCTGCGCCATATACAGCGCTACTGCCCTGCAGTGTTATATCCGGCGTATACAGTGTGATACTTACTGCCCTGTGCCATATACAGCGCTACTGCTCTGCAGTGTTATATCCGACGTATACAGTGTGATACACACTGCCCTGCGCCATGTACAGCGCTACTGCTCTGCAGTGTTATATCCGGCGTATACAGTGTGATACTCACAGCCCTGCGCCATGTACAGCGCTACTGCTCTGCAGTGTTATATCCGGCGTATACAGTGTGATACTCACAGCCCTGCACCATGTACAGCGCTACTGCTCTGCAGTGTTATATCCGGCGTATACAGTGTGATACTCACTGCCCTGCGCCATGTACAGCGCTACTGCCCTGCAGTGTTATATCTGGCGTATACAGTGTGATACTCACAGCCCTGCGCCATGTACAGCGCTACTGCTCTGCAGTGTTATATCCGGCGTATACAGTGTGATACTCACTGCCCTGCGCCATGTACAGCGCTACTGCCCTGCAGTGTTATATCCGGCGTATACAGTGTGATACTCACTGCCCTGCGCCATGTACAGCGCTACTGCCCTGCAGTGTTATATCCGGCGTATACAGTGTGATACTCACTGCCCTGCGCCCTGCAGTGTTATATCCGGCGTATACAGTGTGATACTCACTGCCCTGCGCCATGTACAGCGCTACTGCCCTGCAGTGTTATATCCAACGTATACAGTGTGATACTCACTGCCCTGCAGTGTTATATCCGGCGTATACAGTGTGATACTCACTGCCCTGCGCCATGTACAGCGCTACTGCCCTACAGTGTTACATCCGGCGTATACAGTGTGATACTCACAGCCCTGCGCCATGTACAGCGCTACTGCCCTGCAGTGTTACATCCGGCGTATACAGTGTGATACTCCCTGCCCTGCGCCATATACAGGGCTACTGCCCTGCAGTGTTATATCAGGCGTATACAGTGTGATACTCACTGCCCTGCGCCATATACAGCACTACTGCTCTGCAGTGTTATATCCAGCGTATACAGTGTGATACTCACTGCCCTGCGCCATGTACAGCGCTACTGCCCTGCAGTGTTATGTCCGGCGTATACAGTGTTATACTCACTGCCCTGCGCCATGTACAGCGCTACTGCCCTGCAGTGTTATATCCGGCGTATACAGTGATGCTGCACTGCCTACAGTGTGTAATATCCGAGATATACAGTGATACTGCCCTGCTCTACAGGGTAAAATCCGACATATCGTACAGTGATACATACCGAACTGCTCTACAGTGTGATAGCTGACCTACAGTGATACTGCACTTACCAAGTGTTATATCTGACATATCCAGTGATACACATTGCACTGCCCTACAGTGTAATATCCTTCATATCATAGTGATACACTCTGCACTGCCCTACAGTGTAATATCCTACGTATCCAGTGATATACTCTGCACTGCACTACAGTGTATTATCCTACATATCCAATGATGTACCCTGCACTGCACTACAGTGTAATATCCAACATATCATACAGTGATACACTCTGCACTGCCCTACAGTGTAATATCCTACAAATCATACAGTGATGTACCCTGCACTGCACTACAGTGTAATATCCTACATATCCAGTGATACACACTGCACTGTGCTACAATGTAATATCCTACATATCTTACAGTGATACGCACTGCACTACAGTGTAATATCCTACATATCATACAGTGATACACACTGCACTGCACTACAGTGTAATATCCTACATATCATACAGTGATACACTCTGCACTACCCTACAGTTTAATATCCTACATATCCAGTGATACACACTGCACTGCCCTATAGTGTAATAACCTACATATCCAGTTATACATACTGCACTGCCCCACACTGTAATATCCTACATATCATACACTGATGTACCCTGCACTGCACTACAGTGTAATAGCCGTTTGACTTTTCAATGCAAAATTGACAGGAATTGAGATGAGACGCCATGTTGCGTTTGCAGAGCCCCTAATGTACCTAAATAGTAGAAACCCCTCACAAGTGACACCATTTTGGAAAGTAGACCCAAAATAAAATAAAGTAAAAATAAAACAAAAATTTTTTCCCACAAAAATTATTTTTTAGCCCCCAGTTTTGTATTTTCCTGAGGGTAACAGGAGAAATTGGACCCCAAAATTTGTTGTCCAATTTGTCCTGAGTGCGCTGATACCCCATATGTGGGGGGGGGGAACCACTGTTTGGGCGCATGGGAGGGCTCGGAAGGGAAGGAGCTCCATTTGGAATGCAGACTTAGATGGAATGGTCTGCAGGTGTCACATTGCATTTGCAGAGCCCCTAATGTACCTAAACAGTAGAAACCTCCCACAAGTGACCCCATATTGGAAACTAGACCCCCCAGGGAACTTATCTAGATGTGTTGTGAGAACTTTGAACCCCCAATTGTTTCACTACAGTTTATAACGCAGAGCCGTAAAAATAAAAAATCTTTTTTTTCCCCACAAAAAATATTTTTTAGCCCCCAGTTTTGTATTTTCCCAAGGGTAACAGGAGAAATTGGACCCCAACAGTTGTTGTCCTATTTGTCCTGAGTACGCTGATACCCCATATGTTGGGGTAAACCCCTGTTTGGGAGAGCTCAGAAGGGAAGAAGCACTGTTTTACTTTTTCAACGCAGAATTGGCTGGAATTGAGATCGGACGCCATGTCGCGTTTGGAGAGCCCCTGATGTGCCTAAACAGTGGAAACCCCCCAATTATAACTGAAACCCTAATCCAAACACACCCCTAACCCTAATTCCAACGGTAACCCTAACCACACCTCTAACCCTGACACACCCCTAACCCTAATCCCAACCCTATACCCAACTGTAAATGTAATCTAAACCCTAACTGTAACTTTAGCCCCAACCCAAACTGTAGCCCTAGCCCTAACCCTAGCCCTAACCCTAGCCCTAACCCTAACCCTAGCCCTAACCCTAGCCCTAACCCTAGCCCTAACCCTAGCCCTAACCCTAGCCCTAGCCCTAACCCTAACCCTAGCCCTAACACTAACCCTAACCCTAGCCTTAGCCCTAACCCTAGCCCTAACCCTAGCCCTAACCCTAGCCCTAATGGGAAAATGGAAATAAATACATTTTTTAATTTTTCCCTAACTAAGGGGGTGATGAAGGGGGGTTTGATTTACTTTTATAGTGGGTTTTTTAGCGGATTTTTATGATTGGCAGCCGTCACACACTGAAAGACGCTTTTTATTGCAAAAAATATTTTTTGCATTACCACATTTTGAGAGCTATAATTTTTCCAAATTTTGGTCCACAGAGTCATGTGAGGTCTTGTTTTTTGCGGGACAAGTTGACGTTTTTATTGGTAACATTTTCGAGCACGTGACATTTTTTGATCGCTTTTTATTCCGATTTTTGTGAGGCAGAATTACCAAAAACCAGCTATTCATGAATTTCTTTTGGGGGAGGCGTTTATACCGTTCCGCGTTTGGTAAAATTGATAAATCAGTTTTATTCTTCGGGTCAGTACGATTACAGCGACACCTCATTTATATCTTTTTTTATGTTTTGGCGCTTTTATACGATAAAAACTATTTTATAGAAAAAATAATTATTTTTGCATCCCTTTATTCTCAGGACTATAACTTTTTTATTTTTTTGCTGATGATGCTGTATGGCGTCTCATTTTTTGCGGGACAAGATGACATTTTCAGCGGTACCATGGTTATTTATATCTGTCTTTTTGATCGCGTGTTATTCCACTTTTTGTTTGGCGGTATGATAATAAAGCGTTGTTTTTTGCCTCGTTTTTTGTTTTTTTTTCTTACGGTGTTTACTGAAGGGGTTAACTAGTGGGCCAGTTTTATAGGTCGGGCCTTTACGGACGCGGCGATACTAAATATATGTACTTTTATTGTTTTTTTAAATTTATTTAGATAAAGAAATGTATTTATGGGAATAATATATATATTTTTTTTTTTCATTATTTAGGAATATTTTTTTTTTTTTTTACACATTTGGAAATTTTTTTTTAACTTTTTTACTTTGTCCCGGGGGGGACATCACAGATCGGTGATCTGACAGTGTGCACAGCACTCTGTCAGATCACTGATCTCACTTAGTGCAGTACAGCCTTCGCAGTGCCTGCTCTGAGCAGGCTCTGTGAAGCCACCTCCCTCCCTGCAGGACCCGGATCCGCGGCCATCTTGGATCCGGGTCTGGAGCAGGCAGGGAGGGAGGTAAGACCCTCGCAGCAACGTGATAACATCGCGTTGCTGCGGGGGGCTCAGGGAAGCCCGCAGGGAGCCCCCTCCCTGCGCGATGCTTCCCTGCACCGCCAGCACATCGCGATCATTTTTGATCGCGGTGTGCCGGGGGTTAATGTGCCGGGGGCGGTCCGTGACCACTCCTGGCACATAGTGCCGGATGTCAGCTGCGATAGGCAGCTGACACCCGGCCGCGCTCCCCCCGTGAGCGCCGCTGATCACGCTGGACGTACTATCCCGTCCGTGGTCATAGGGGCCCACCCCACCTCGACGGGATAGTACGTCCGATGTCAGAAAGGGGTTAACACATACCACGATTCATGATGCACAGATACAGCAGAGAAATATGCCACAGCCAAGTAGCTTATAACACACCCCACGTAGCATATAAAACATCCCACGTAGCATATAGCACAGCCACATAGCATATAGCACAGGCCACATAGTATATAGCACAGGCCACGTAGTATATAACACAGCCCACGTAGCATATAGCATAGCCCACATAGCATATAGCACAGCCACGTAGCATATAAAACAGCGACATAGCATATAGCACAGCCACGTAGTATATAGCACAGCCACATAGTATATAGCACAACCACGTAGTAAATAGCACAGCCCATGTAGTATATAGCACAGCCCATGCAGTATATAGCACAGCACACGCAGTATATAGCACAGCCCACGTAGTATATAGCACAGCCCACGCAGTGTATAACACAGCCCACGTAGTATATGGCACAGCCCACACAGTGTATAACACAGCCCACGTAGTATATAGCACAGCCCACATAGTAAATAACACAGCCCACGCAGTGTATAACAGCCCACGTAGTATATAGCACAGCCCATGTAGTATATAACACAGCCCACGCAATGTATAACACAGCCCACGCAGTATATAACACAGCCCAAGTAGTATATAACACAACCCATGCAGTGTATAACACAGGCCACACAGTATATAGCACAGCCCATGTAGTATATAGCACAGCCCACGTAGTATATAACACAGCCCACGCAGTGTATAACACAGCCCACGCAGTATATAACACAGCCCATGTAGTATATAACACAGCCACGTAGTATATAGCACAGCCACGTAGTATATTGCCCAGCCATGTATATTGCACAGCTACGTAGTATATAGCACAGCCCACGTAGTATATAACACAGCCACCTAGTATATAACATAGCCCATGTAGTATATAGCAATGTGGGCACAATATCCCTGTTAAAAAAAAGAATTAAAATAAAAAATAGTTATATACTCACCTTCCGGCAGCCACCGGTTCCAGGCCAGGCGTATAGCGATGCTCCTCACGACGCTCCGGTCCCAAGAATGCATTGCTACATCATCATCTCGCAAGACAACAATACATGGCCCGGAGCGTCGCGAGGAGCGGGAAAGGGGCCAGAAGGTGAGTATATAATGATTTTTTAAATTATTTTTAACATTAGACAGAAGTGACCCTTAGACGATTATATATATAGATGTACGAACCCCGGGTGGTTGCTTTCTGATCTCTGGATACGCCTGCCAAAAAAAGTGATATATGTCTTTCAATAGTATCTATTTATATAATTACCTTGTAATGTTTTAATTTCCTGTTCTGTCCAGATGTCACCGTATCCTAGAATTCCAAGCAGAGGAAGTTCACCGACTGCCATATTGGGACACTCATGGGTGTCTCAATATGGAAACTGCTGCTGGTACCAACCTATTGCGCAATAGTACCACCAGCGGAACACTGTCACACCACACACACACTCTCTCACATTCACACTTTCACACTCACTCACACACGCAGCCTCTTGCGTGTTACCACCAGCAGAACACCGTCATGAACACGCCGCCCCCGGGATCAGCCAAATGATTCACTGACTGCCGCCATCTTTGTACTGGAGGAGTGCATGCACAGTTTTAATGTGACCGCCGCAATCTGCACAAAGATGGCGGCAGTCTGATTTACTGCGCCTGCTCGAAATACGCGCAGGTGCAGTGAATCATTTGGCTGATCCCGGCGGCAGATGCACAACGTGTCTACAGTCAAAAGAAGCCGGTCACATTAAAGGGGTTTTCCCACGAACGAAAGTTCATTTTAAAAATTGATTGTGTCTGACCGTGTACGGAGCATACCACATCTGGCAGGGGAGGAAGCAAAAGACAATTCTGACATTACAGCAGGGGATCAAAGTGGATTCATTTTGTGAGGTAAAATATTTCCCTGACTGTTTAAAAAAATATTTTACCTCACAAAATGTATCCTCTGCGATCTCCTGCTGTAATGTCAGTATTGTCTTTTGCTTCCTCCCCTGCCCAGGAGCTGTGGTATGGTATGCGGTACACGCTCAGACACAATTTTTAAAATGAACTTTTGTTCGTGGGAAAAGCAAATATCAACGCTAACATGTGTTATGGAAATTTGGTTTGGATAAATCTATTCCTGTGTGTGCTGTGGCTGTTCCCAATTAGACTGAGTATTTTGAGTGCTCATCAAGAATGACACTGTACACCGTGATGACAGAATAAAATTCCACCAATACTGATGGTTTATTGTACATACATGGCTTTATAATTGCATATAAGGGGGTGGTTAGTTAATTACCATATTGTTGGGCTTCAATGTTATTGGTTATCTAAATATATATGGAATATTGTGATTAATGCACATATGAATGCTGATTAATCAACTAAAGTGTAACTGTCACCTTTTCTGCAACTAGGACAAAGTTGAGACATCTATTCATCACTTATCACATCTGGTGTTGTTCCGCTTTTCTTTTCGGAAAGCCCCAATACATGTCTGGTCTGCCTTATATCAGTTTATGTCAGCCATTTTAAGCAATTGATTATATTGTATTTATTAGCTGTGAGTATATATGCAAGTGAGATCTATATGAAATATATATATATACAGTATATTTCCATCACAATCCCCCCTTAGATATCACTTGCCCTAATCCTAACCTCCTGTCCCAAAGCGCTGGAACTCTTTCATGCTGCCGGTGAGCTGACGCATGCCTGGTGCATACATCCCCCTCCGTACAGACTTTTCGCGAATGGGCGGTCAGGAGATCTGTCCCTAACGAGGGTTCATGGCATTGTAATCATAGTCTTTTAGTCAACAGCATGTGTATTTTTTATCAGGTAGGTCATCTATCAGGTCAGGCAGGGTATCCACAGCATCATTCTGGCTTGGGTGTATCTTCTGGTATGGGAGCTTTCTTGCAATGCAATGCGTGGATCCAAGTGGGTCTTCCCTCCAGTTTCACAGATGTTGGTGTCGTCAGCAGCAATTGGAAAAAAACATGAAATCTGGGATCGAGTGGTATTCTCCTTACAAACTTTTTCACCAACACCCAGTCTCCTGGCTTCGAGGAGTGCGTACAGGATAGTGAATCTGGATCTGGCAATGAAGAGAAAACTCGAGAATGGATATTAGCAAGTTTCTTGGTGAGTTCAATTACATAAGCAGACAAAGTATTATATTGCATAGTCAGCTGCTGAGGGAAGAATACCCCTAACCTGGGACTAGACACAAACAATTTCATACGGTGACATCTTTTCTGGACCTCTGGGAATGTGCCTGAATAGTGCGATCGGGACTGTCTCGTGCCATGGTTTGTTTATCTCTTGGGCAACTTTCAACATTCTGTTCTTAAGTGTCCCGTTTAGTCTTTCCATTTTCCCGCTACTTTTGGGATGGTAGGGAGTGTGTAGGCCTAAATCTGACCCTACTGCTGACCAGATCTCTCATGACAGATTTGCTGTGAATGCGGGTCCCTGATCATTCTCTATCACTTTTGGAACCCTATATCTGCACACTATTTCTGAAAGTAGCTTCTTTGCAGTAGTCTTTGCTGACTGGTTTTTCACTGGGAAAGCTTCTGGCCATCCTGAGAACACATCTAAGACTACGAGGGTGTATTGAAATCCTCCACTTGGTGGCATCTGGATGTGATCTATCTGGATTCTCTGGAAGGGGTACAGTGGTCTGGCAAGATGATGTGTGGAAACTTTCTCCACTCATCCAGGGTTGCATTTGCCGTAGGTCAAACAGCTGCTAAAGAAATTGGCTGTTAGGGTAGAAATCCCAGAAGCGAACCAATTAACACCGATCAGATCATTCATCTGTGTCTTCAATCTGTGTGTGGGCCCATGTGCCCATTGAACCACCATAGGGTACATGCTTCGAGGTAGACAGGGTTTGGAGTCCATTGCGTATACCCTCCCTTCCGCATCCAGTTCTCCTTCTCCTCCTTTGGGGCCTGCTCCTGCAACTTCTTGATCAGATCCCAGGACGTTATTTTGTCTGGTTTCTTGTCCTCAGTCGTCATAGAGTAGCTGTCCGGCTCTACGACCACTCCCACCTCTCCATATTGTCTTCTGTTGACTGCTTCTTTGGCTGCCATGTCCGCCATGTTATTGCCCCATGCCTCTACTGTGTTCAGTTTTCCATGTGCTTTGACTTTTAATATTGCCACCACCTTCGGTAGTTGGAGTGCACCCAGCAAGGTTCTGATGGCTCCATGATGCTTCACGGTTGTCCCGCTTGCCGTGATGAAGTTCCTTCATCATCTGCAAACCTGAAGCCACCTACGTAGAGGAGCAACTCTGGGTTGGTCAGTGGCTCATCCACCACATTGGGTAATCCTGCTGTTTCCTGTTGTATGATGCTGAAACAATCATGGTCGTCATGCCGGAGCAAATCCAGATCCTTGTGAAAGGTATCATGCAGATTTTGTTCTGAAGGGTCCATATCCGAATCCTCCCTTGGGAGTGGGAGTAGAGTGGGCACATTGAGAACCGTGCATGTGGAGATGGTGACATTCTTGGGGAACAGCAGAGACCACTGGCGGCGAAGATGTCTGGCAGTGGAGAGATGTTTCGGCTGGGTTTGATTAAGAATTGCTGGGATGTCTGTTGTGAATTCTGTTGGCAAGCTCCCTCCTGTGGTCATGAATGGTACTTCGGCTGGTTCTGTCCATGGGCTTCCTCTGGTGGTTGTGAGTGGAGCTGCGGCTTCTGAGTTTCCTTCCACAGGTGGCGATGTTAATTCGTTAGCTGGCTGCTCTATTTGACTCCACTTGGATCATTGCTCCATGCCACCTGTCAATGTTCCAGTATTGGTCTAGTTCTCTCCTGGATCGTTCTTGTGACCTGTCTTCCCAGCAGAAGCTAAGTTCCTGCTTGTTTTTCTCTGGTTTGCTATTTTTCTGTCCAGCTTGCTATTTTGATTTTTGTCTTGCTTGCTGGAAGCTCTGGGACGCAGAGGGAGCGCCTCCGCACCGTGAGTCAGTGCGGAGGGTCTTTTTGCGCCCTCTGCGTGGTCTTTTTGCAGTTTTTTGTGCTGACCGCAAAGTTACCTTTCCTATCCTCTGTCTGTTCAGTAAGTCGGGCCTCACTTTGCTAAATCTATTTCATCTCTGTGTTTGTAATTTTCATCTTTACTCACAGTCATTATATGTGGGGGGCTGCCTTTTCCTTTGGGGAATTTCTCTGAGGCAAGGTAGGCTTTATTTTTCTATCTCTAGGGCTAGCTAGTTTCTTAGGCTGTGTCGAGTTGCATAGGGAGCGTTTGGAGCAATCCACGGCTATTTCTAGCGTGTGTGATAGGATTAGGGATTGCGGTCAGCAGAGTTCCCACGTCTCAGAGCTCGTCCTATATTATTAGTAACTATCAGGTCATTCCGTGTGCTCTTAACCACCAGGTCCATTATTGTCCTTACCACCAGGTCATAACAGATGTCATGGGAAGCCAGGATCTCCAATGGATGTCCGAGAATGATGTCAGCAGTCTTATCCAGGAGGGCGTGTGCTGCAAATACTGCCCTCATGCAGGAGGAGGCTCCCCTTGCAACTGGATCCAGGTGAGCTGAGAAGTAGCCTAACGGTCTCTGTTTCCCTCATGAATTTGTGTCAGGACTCCAGGGGGGGGCTGGAATGGGCAGAGCTAGATGAAAGCCCCCCATGACTGCGTTGCCATGGGAGGGTTTTTTCCCATATTATATTTTGAATTTAGTGAAGGGGATTGGCTGTGGGAAAAGGGGGGGGAGGAGCTGGGGGGCTGGGTATCACTGGCTAGGGGGGAAAAAGTGCTGGAATAAGTGCAGTCACGAGGAGGAAGTCAGCAGAGAAAGACCCCCTCCTAAGGAGAGATTCACTGCAATTCGTTTACCTGGAGAAGATGGACTCAGTGGAAGGCATGATGGACCGGCTTCGGGAGATGGCGAGATCGCGCAGGGACGGATGGCTGCAGGAGCAGCTGGCCTCCTTGCTGGGGACCGCGGAGCCACGTGGCAGCAGGACGAGGAGGACCAGGCCCCCGGAGCGCCTGTCGCCGGAGATTGGTACGCGCGGCAGGAGGAGGCCGCGGAGCCCCACTCGGGACCCTGCGGAGGCCCGCTGCTCTGGTGCGGCTGCTTCGCCCGGCGCCGCCTCCGGCAGGAATCCTGGCCCCCGACCTGCCGGCACAGCGCGGCGCCGCACTATGGAGACCAGGAGCACGGCGGCTGGGCACGCTTCTCCTGTACTGCAGGCCGCACCGGAAGGGCGGTCTGCGCCTGCGCGCCGGGGTTCAGGGCAGCCTGGGAGAGAGCAGAGCGGCGTGGCGCTGGTGCACACGGCTCGGTCAGCAGCGGAGCAGAGGCGCCAGGCAGCTGCGACGGCTGCAAGGGGGAGCGGAACAGTTGCGGAGGATGTAGGCGCCCACGGAGCTATAGGAGGACGGGCGCCCGACACACGGAGAGGCCAGCAGAGCAGGCTGCAGGTCAGGCAGCCTCAGGACTCACAGGCTGGGGACAACAGCGGCACAGCAAGAGGCTGTACGTCCACGTCTACTTTGTCTCAGTCAAGTGGTAGTTTAAGGGGGGTTGGGGGTATCGGGGGTACGGCATCCGATAATAGTGCTATGGCGGGGTTAGGGGGCTCTGGGATGTCGGGAATTAGTGATATTTTGGCCGGGGTGTCACATTTTTTGAAAAGTCTGGAAGGGGGAGTTGCGGAGGGGGATGGGGGGTCCCCCCTGGGAGCCTGGTTACAGGGTGTGAGGGCAGGATCACAGTTGGCAAGTGACGCAACTAGTTCTGGGGGGTCAGCACAGGCATCGTCTGCCGGCGTATCGGTGTCGGTGCAGACTGAGAAGGATAAGGGGGATACAGTAAAGTTGGACGACAGGGCTAAGGGGGAGGTGTACATTTGCTTTGAGGGCCCGCTGGGGGCGCATTTAAAGAAGGAGGTGAAGGAGAGGATTTGGAAAGATGAGTATGTGGAGATTTTCTCCCTACTCCCTTTGGAAAAATTTAATTTGGACAAGAGTAAGAAGGAGGACAGTAAAAAAGAGGAGGAGGAGAAGAGAAGGTGGCGGGTGATTCCGCAAACCTTCGTTAATTGGCAGCAGGCTTTTGCGATACTGGCTAGCATCATAGGTGAGATATTTCCGGATAACTGTTCGGGCCTGTTTTGTTACTTTGACTCGATAGGTGAGGCATATCG